>NC_134568.1:283056835-283204335 GCF_050947875.1 Dermacentor variabilis
AAGAGAACAGTATTTAGTTGATACATAGCTTATACTGCCTTCAACAATTTTTTTTCAAGTTTCGCTTCGTAGTTGCAGTAAATATATGATCAGGTAAGTCACTGAATATTCTCCAGACATAAGCATACCTACCGGCTTTACCAAATCTTGTGTTGCAGTAGGGTACTGTAAAATGCAATGTTTTTCGTAGGGTACGGGGAACAATATATTCCTGTTTGAATTCGGTGTTCCAAAAATGTCTTACCGCAACCGTTTGTGTGAACAAAGCTTTAAATGACGGAAGACCCAGATGTATAAGCAAGTTCACATTGTCAGCCGAGGAAGAGTTATACGCAGTGGACTTCAACATACATTTCGGGATTCTGTCAATTCGACATTGCCATCGAGAATAGCAAAAATCGAACAATGTAATGCCATAACGTAAGACACTGTGGAGACAATGCAGAGACAATGCGGTCTAAGCAAGAATGCGTTGTTCGGTCATTCACAACTTCTTCACGTGTGAAGGTGGTGACTATGCTTTCGAGGCCCAAAAGCAGAAAGAGCAGATAAATAATCGGACACTTGAGTTTTGCCTGGGTATAATACGTCAATATTTATATCACCGGTGAGGCAAAAGACCTCCTCATGATCGAAACGCTTCAAAACAGTTTCTAATATGAAGCGACTGACACTGTTTGCAGGAGGCCGGTAGATCGCTAACAAAGTAAGAGTAATCTGGAAAAAGCTTACATTTAACCACAGGCTTTCCGCATGAATGAAATCTACACAAATGCATGATACAGTGTATTTTTCGTTCACAAAAACTGGAATTCCACCCCCTCGGCGGTGCGAACGAGTCACAAATCCTGTACTGTAACTTTTTTATTACAAAGAACTGTGCGCTTGATTCGGGAATATTTATTTCGGTTAGCACAAATACATCTACAAAATTTGTTGCATCTTCTGCAATATTTCTAAACTCGTCCCAGTATTCACGTAGACTGCGAATATTTATATTGACCAAAGTAAAGTCTAATTCAGAATGCGGACCCAAGCTCTGCTTAAACATTCAAAATTTCGGAAATTAAAGTAACATATACGGAGTCATATTCACTGGATTTTTTCAACATCCGTTTCATTGCTAATGCGAATGAGTGGATAGTCTTCGTGCTTAGCGGAGATTTTGCCTCTTCTCACCCAAACGAACTTGTACTTGTGTTGCTTGGCTGCGGCCCTGGCAAGCCAGAACAGACGCCGATTTGCCTTGGTTAGATTGTCATTGAATTAGACCTTCGGAAGTAGTTTCGATTCGCGGAGCTGTCGAAGTTTTCCACGAGCTTTGATCCAGTTTTATTTCGTGTTTACCGTTGAGAAACGAACTAAGACCGTAGGGATAGTGTCTATTTTGTCAGAAAGACGGTGGACAGCAACGGCATCAGCATCAACATAAAATTCGGGTGAATCAATTTTCTCAGCAAGATCATTCAGTATTTTCTTGAAATATTCCTTATCGGCAACCGGCAAACCACGAGTTTCCAAATTTGCCTTTCTGCTGTGCCGTTCAGATACATTTTGATCACGCTGCAATCGTTGCAATATCTCAGCCTGAACACGGACAGTCTCATTTAGCTTCTGAATTTCTTTGCAGTTATAATAATTATTTATTTATTTATACACTTCCAAAAGAAAAACAAAACACGGTCATCTATGGGAGCTTGTGCGACTCGGCCCAGCAGAGTCGGTACAGCGATGTTTACATAATAACACATTTTTTACCAACTTTCAGACGAATAGTTGGTAGTTAACAGACATTGACATAGCAAATAAAGAGACAAAAGCGCAAATAACTAAAATGACGAATCATAACAATAATTCAACTTCTCATCATTAATTACTTCAACTGCTTTTTTGAAGTTGCAGAAAAGAATTCATCAAACAAATCATGAAACATTTTTGGGGTGTATACAATTCTCGCTTCTCCATACTTAGTAACAGGATAGGGTACTGTAAAATAATAATAATAATAATAATAATAATAATAATAATAATAATAATAATAATAATAATAATAATAATAATAATAATAATAATAATAATAATAATAATAATAATAATAATTTGCCAAGGGCTCTTTGTGTGTTGGAGTCGGGTCACCATGGTATCGTTTTACAAGGGTACCAGCACTCGATTGTGGTTGCGACTATGGTGCCCTGGGTCATATCTATAAGCATAAACCCTCCTCCGCAAGACATCAACTACACTCCCTACCCCTAAAATAAATAAATAAATAAACAGAAATGTAGCGGGGAGAAAGGGCAATATATACTAAAGTGTGTCCGCGAAAATGAGTGCACAAGTGTTCGAAATAATTAAACGCAGCCGTGAATGTTAAGATAAGAAACCCTTAAGGCAATTCCTTGGCCTTGAAGCAAGCAACTCGGGATTGTTTGGCCTTTCTGCTTCGACCGAGTCCACATATGTACAGATGGCTCTTCCAAACAAACCAGCTCCACCGGCGCAGTGGTTGTACCATCACGATCAATAAGCATCCGATACAAGATTTCTTACTTGACAACATCGTCCGGTTCGGAGCCTGTCGCCCTCCGAGGTGCCGTTGATTATATTAACAACCAACCGGCTAATCGGTCGGAAATATTCTGCGATTCGAAGGTGGCCTTACAATGTCTTCTGTCATCTCTTCGTCGCGGGTATTGTGAACAACTCCTGTCGGAGATACGGGAAACGCACCATCATCGCGAAAGGACACGACGTCGTGTTTCAGTGGCTGCCGGGCCGTTGCGGTGTCTCCGGCAGCGACCTCGCCGACGAAGCTGCTGTAAGAAGCCACGAAGGAGCAAACCTTGTTTCTGTACCCCCTTATCCACGTGACATTGAATGAGTGGCACACACCTGAATTCACTCACCATCGATTGCATTCTCTTGGCCAAGCTATGCAACTGTGGTTGCTACCTGGGCTTCCGCAAAGTGAGCAAATAAAGCTGAGCCGCTTACGCCTGTGAGTTGCATTCACTAAACCCTATGCATGTATAATTAGAATGGCTGATAGCGCCGAGTGCAATGCTTGCGGTGTCAAGGAGACTATAGAACACCTACTCAGCTACTGCCAATCTTTTGAAAATGAAAGACGTGACCTCAGCACAGCTCTAAATCAGTTGGATAGAAAACCATTCACCTTGATCAAGATCTTACGACCATGGCCTCGCATATCGCAGCTACGAAGGGTCATAAAAGCGCTGTTGCAGTTTTTGAAAGCTACCAGATGAAGTGAACGTCAGTAATATATATATATATATATATATATATATATATATATATATATATATATATATATAGAGAGAGAGAGAGAGAGAGAGAGAGAGAGAGAGATAGAGAGAACTGTTACTACGTTGGTGAGCGTACTTTCTCTTCTTCTCTTGATATTTCCCTCGCCCTTTTCCCTTCCCCCAGTGCAGGGTAGCCAACCGGGCTCAGTCCTGGTTAACCTCCCTGCCTTTTATTTATCATTTTCTGTCTCTCTCTTCGGGCAGTTTTTAACGTCTTCAGATGGCGACTGGAGGTGGGCGTACAGAGGTTCATTAGCCAGGCCCCTACCATTCTTAGTTTGGCCCTTCTAGACACGATAGGCAAGCGAGGACATAAAATTTGCAAGTATACTCGTAGTGACTTATTATCATTTAAGAACAGACAGTATATTGACGAGGTTACAGCTCTTTCACAGAAAGTCGTGTCGAGGGAAGCAAGTTAGAGCGAATTAAAGGGGTTGTAATGCGGTGGTAAAATGAGCACTTGGCTTATTTTGTTCTTGACAGCTTAGTTCAAAAGGATACTTGTCTTAGCTCTTAGCTGCGTGCATTGATTCTCCTTACAAGAATGAAATCGAATATTATGAGAAATAGTTTGTAACTTTGAAATCAAACTTTGAGATAACATGTCCACGCGCATTTTATTTCTGTCGTTTCCCGGCAAGTTAATTCTTTCACGATAGAGAGTGCATGCTCTTACAGCTGGAACGCCCGCTAACAAAAACCAATTCAGTTAGGTTTATAGGAGGTTGTAAATATATGATTACAGCGAACCACGCCGGTGGCGCACTCGCTTTGTGCTGGGGGAACCCTGCTCTAAATTTCACCAACAATCCATCAAGGACAAAAAGCTGCCCCGACACGAGACGTTCTGATAAAATCCGGGACAGTTCGGCCATATCTGGGACCGTAAGCAACCCTAGGGGGTAGCGGTGGAGGCAGCAGCAGCTAGCTGACAGATATCGCTTGACAGATCGAACAATTTTACTGCTGAAAGTTGGTTACCTCAGGAGGAAGACATTATTTGCGCGAGAAACCATAGTATATACAAAGCTAATTGGAAAATGTACATTCTATAACTTTTAACCAATCACTTTAGAACGCATCTTGGTATTGATATGGTTTGAGGTAGGTGAATTTTCAAGGCACGTTCACTCGTAACAAATTTTGAACCTAGCACCAGTATTGAGATAACTGCCGCCAAGTTTGCGATAAAATGTACTGTTGTTCCACTTCTTTAACAAAACGATTTCTTAAGCAGTGCAGGACAAATTCGACTGGAACACCAATACACTTCGCACAATTCGGGAAACGGAGCCCATATCCCAAAACTGGTGGCAGCCTAAGAAAACTTTATGAGTGCACATGCCTTGCGAATTCCCACTCACGAGAGGCAGTCACGGCGCTGCACTTTTCGCCTTTCCCATTAAAAGACACTCACACGGTGCTAATTTGTTAACTGCAGTATGCGTCAGTATGCGTATGCAGTACCCGAAAGTATACGGGTACTTTCGCATTTCGCCACCATCTAAATGCGGTCGCTGTGGCCGGGATTCGATTCCGCGACCTTGTGCTTAGCAGCCTAACACCATAGCCACATAGCTAGCTACCACGGCGGGTGCACGCACACACACACACACACACACACACACACACACACACACACACACACACACACACACACACACACACACACACACACACACACACACACACACACACACACACACACACACACACACACACACGCACACACACACACGCACGCACGCACGCACGCACACACGCACGCACGCACGCACGCACGCACGCACGCACGCACGCACGCACGCACGCTGCAGCGTTTCCTCCTAGAATTAAACTGTTTCGACTTTTCTGACTCCCAAAATTAAGCTATCATAGGCGCAAATCGTTCACAGGCAATGCTCAGCAAAATGTCTGCGCTTTATTTCTTTGTTCGCATTACAAGTCTGGGCGATCATTAATGCGCTGTTCAAACATCGATCGATATGGGTTCGACGTCCCAAGGCAATAGATAACCTGTGAGAAACGATTAGCGACTTAGTGGTTAGTTTGACAACCTCGGTTCTTTAACAGGCATTAGAAATATGGCACACTACTGTTTTTCCACTCCGCCCCCATCGGAATAGGGCTGTTATAAGCAAACAAATCAAATGAACAAAACTTGGAGGACATCTTGAGATTCGCCTTTAAGAGTGGAACGCGATAGCATTCAAAGATACCTGAGTGCTTCTCACGCTTCCCGACAACTGCAGGTTATGTAACCGTAATGTTTACCGGAAACGCCGGCGGCGAACGCTATGCGCGAAGCCGAGCTTTCTGGTGAAAACGCGGCTTCTCGCGTAAGCTGATCCCGAAAGTAGTGAGCAGCCACGCAAAAAAAAAAAAAAAAAAAAGAAACCCGATCATTTTCAAGTTTCTGTTATTGTTTCGCACTTTCAATATTTAATTCTGAGGCGATTTAACATAAATGGCACGCGCTGTCGGTGTTTTGTTTCATGACATTTGTTTGCGAGCTGTCATTCTCGAAGTTCCGAGGAATAACTTTGTCAAGAGTGTAATTAAGACAAGGAAGGCATGAGCAAATTTAATGATATAATGGTGAGGCAATATAACCCACATATACCACATGTCATATAGCATGGCGTGGCATATACATACGCCTGGTTATATACGGAAACTTCCGCTCACGGACAGCTCCGCTGACGCCGGATTTGCTGTGACACGGGGACCTTAGCGCTATCGCGTTAAAACACCGAAACAGAGTGTTTAAAACGGAGAAGCGAACCATTATTCGATGCACGTGATACAAGCAATAAGATTAGCTTCTTAGTACAAGCGACAATTGAGAGATCGAGGTGCAATAACTTAAAGCTGCTAGCTCCGCGTATATTGAAACCCTCAATCGCGAACACCTGCGGGGAACACGTGTCGGACATCTGCCACAGGGCGCTCATCACAATGTTATCCAGCGCAACAATAGCGACAGATCTGTCGAAACGTGACGACGTATACCCTCCATATGACTCCGCACTGAAGCATCCCTCGTCTACTAAAAGAAAGAAAAAGATGAACGATAACAGCAATAATCACAGTAATAAAAGAGCGCAGCATACTGCGCTCTTTTATTACTGTGATTATTGCTGTTATCGTTATGCTGCGCTCTTTTATTACTGTGATTATTGCTGTTATCGTTTCTTGCGTTTCATTCGTTTCTTGCGTAGAGTAGTACAAAAAAAAAATTTCCTGGTGTTAGGCTGCTGAGCACAAGGTCGCGGGATCGAATCCCGGCCACGGCGGCCGCATTTCGATGGGGGCGAAATGCGAAAACACCCGTGTACTTAGATTTAGGTGCACGTTAAAGAACCCCAGGTGGTCGAAATTTCCGGAGTCCTCCACTACGGCGTGCCTCATAATCAGAAAGTGGTTTTGGCACGTAAAACCCCATAAAAAGAAAAAAAAAATTTCCTAAGATCAAACTACACAAACACGCTCATATCACTTGAAAACATTTTGTTTGTTCCTCCCTGATGTGGAGAAATAAAAATTGAACACACGCCCAGCGAACGGTATCACAAATATTGCTGATCATTTTCTAGCCTTGGTTTTCACTGAGACAGACGTTGTACGGGTGACTCCTCTCGACGCTTCAGACTCACGTGGACTGTCGATATGCGCGCGTCGTGATTCACCTCCCTCTTATCATTAGTGTCCCTTTGGGTTGAAACTTTTCGCGCACAACCGACGTCACAGCGCGTGAGGCGGGACTCGCGAGAGCCGCCAGCGTCCCGGAAAGTCTAAGAAAATAGTTCTTCATATTGTGGTGGTTTATATTTCTTATTTGAAACATAAAAATCATATATTTTTTATTTATGCGCAGAAAAGTTAGTTCATATTCTATACATTTTAGAAAGTAGTGCTGAGAGCACAATTTAGTTGCGAGTGTTTATCGATCATTGCGCCCCATTTTCCGCTCGCTGCAGCTGCACCGCGCGGATGAACACAAACTAAACTCTTGCGTGCAGAGGCAAAGGCCATTAACGCTCCGTCCGCAGTAGGCTCCGTGTTGGGTGGCAACTTTCTTCTCCTGTTTTTTGTTTCCTCGGCGGGATAGCGTAACTGCTTCTGTTCACCATGGTGAATTCGTCAAAAATGGGATTTGTGAAGTACCTCCTCTTTGCCTTCAATGCCATATTTGTTGTAAGTACCGATTTGTGCTTATTTTCTAGGGCTGCTTCTGTGGCAGGGCGCGCCGTAGTGATAGAAAGCAGGTTGTAGCTGCTATGACAAGTAACAAGGAATGGGAGATGTGTACAACGCATGATTTCCGAGCATTCATGGTCTTCGCTATGAGCCTAGCTTTGTTGCACCTTCAGAGGCGTTTTGTCGTTTCAAGTTGGTACGCGCTACGGACTGCCCCTTTATTTTGGTCTATCCGGTTTCCACAGAACTACGCGTTTAGACAAATAATGCTTATTTGTGCAAGATTATGATATGTGCTTGTTTGTAGTTCCGAAAGAGTTGACGCCGCACATTCTTTTTTGTGTAAACGTAGATGCAGCCCAGGAGCTGGATCATGACATGCCCGGAAATCTCATTAAATGGCTTCCTCGCCTAGCAGGCGTTCTGCGCAAACCGTTGTGTACCTCTGACATGTTGCTGTACTTCAAAGTTCAGCTTGTGACACTGTCGCAAAAGAACGCTCAAAGGCGCCATTGTAGGGGCGTATTACCTGCGTTACGGTATATCCGTCGCATGCTGTGGGAAATGTCGCAATAAGTGGTAACGCTCGTCGCCGGTCTGACGTATGCGACCCAGGGCGATCACAGTACTGCGATCACAGTAGAAAACGAAAAGTACGTTTCGGCGCGGACATGTTCACTTTTGGGCATTCGTGTGTCGTCGTACCTTGTTTTGCACCCAGCGGTCGCAGTTCTGGTTTTCGCCTTGCCTATCGTTTCGTCAGCAGGATCGCATTGAACGTTGGTATACTAGTAATGCCAAATGATGCCGGTTTGCTTTTGTTGTCTGCCTGCTACAAGATGCACTTCTGGATTAGCTTATTTTACACTGTGCACCTCTGAATTACGTGTGTGCAGCCGTCCGGAACCAACTTTCCCGGCTGCGGAGCTTTGAAGCGGTGCGGCTCGACGTCGTAATTGTCTGACATTACGCTGAAGCCGTACTACCGCAAAGCTTGGTTGTCCTATGTAGTGCCAAAAATTCATTCCTGCAAAATTTCTAGAGTCCGCGATAAGTTATTCAATCCAAGCTTGGTGTCAAACCTATGTGTAATTGACCTTGGTATTGTAGCAGCTTTCCTTGCTTAAGGTGATTAGCAGTAGTTTAGGCAGCTTAGGCCCCCGTGCAACATTTCACTGCACTTGAATAAAAATTTTCACTCCTCTATGTAGTCAATTTCTCGTGATTCTTTCCCCTGGGTTTGTATTGCATGGACTATATTAGCAAGTTTTGCTTCTTTGTAAACACATGCTTTAACGCTTTTGTTATTTTATTACAAATGGCATTGCTTGTGTGCACGTATACTCCAGGAAAGCTACAAAAGAGAAAAATTGTCCTCCCCAAAGTAGCACCTCTGATAGCACCAAGCTATGGACCAGAACAGATGTTTCAACTGTACAGCTTTCTGCCTGAGGAACCCATATGGGTTTCCTTTGTTGCTTGATGGCTTTGCAGTTGACAAATTCATTTCATTATTTTTCTTAAGGACTCTCCATTTTAGGGATGTTATGTAAGTGGTGAGGTTAACATTGGAAATTGTAACATTTACTTCGTGATGACAGGTGTAATGTAATTTTATCTAGGAATGCTGATGGGCAGGTGATTCCAGAGGCTTGCTGTTTGAAGGAAAAATGACCTGCAAAAAGTAGTCATATGGGGCACGTTATCATGAGACTTTAAACGGATGACCAGTGCACTGAGACATGCATGATGGAATTGTATTTTGAGCTCTAGTGCTGTATTTTACATGCATGAGTTTGTATCACAACCTCCCTGCCCCCCCCCCCCCCCCTTGTGCAATACCCTCACATGAGGGCCCCACAAATTGATGCACAAGTGAAGGCTGCAGCTTTGTGCTTACGCAGCTTTGTGCTACTTTTGGGGGTGACTTCTCCCTTTAATGAAGCTTCCTCCACCTTGAGTTCTGCGCTATTTATTTGATTACTCAGGAAAGCTATTGTGGAAGGTGCAAAAAATTATAAAACATGGCCTGTGCCATGCATTGCATTTTTTTTTTGTACTTGTAGGCAGAAAAAGAAATTGTCAGCATTGATGAGCCCATACGAAGATTCATGTCTTCTCATATTGCAATGTTAAGTAGTTGTTCAGGGAATGCATATTGACATTGTAAATTAGTGGAGAAAGAAAAAGGCTATTCTGCTTTTAAGTCACTTTCAGATATCATTTTGTGTACTGCACTACTACAGCTTTCATCCAAGTAGGTTTAATCTGAGCCTGCATTCACATTAACCTGCTGCACTGTTTGTTCAACTATTTGCCACTCAGCAAGCACTACAGCCTCCACTTGTGTATCAATATTATGGTTCACCATCAAGTAATGGTCTGCCACTTTTTTTTTACAATACCCCTACGGGCCCTCATGTGAGGGTGGAAGAGGGGGGGAATACAAACTGCTGTATGTGAAATACAGCACCAGTGCTCGAAATGCAACTGTTAATACATTGTTTACAGTAGAAACATGAAATAGATATGAATAGGGGTATGTGTAGTCATTCTTGAAATCGCAAGACATGATACACAATATGTTAATATGCATGTATCATAACAATAAGTAACTAATCTGCTAGCTCTGTTTTCCTGCAACAAGGCTTCGCAAGATTTTATTTGCTGTGCGTGATGGTATGCTACTCCATTGTGCGAAGAATGAATGATCTTGCTTTGAGATAAGCAGAACGTTATTATGCGTTATACTTTGTTACCGTGTTTACGGCGTGGGTAGACAACGGGGTGGCAAGGGGGTTCATCGTCCCGGCTTCAACCACATAGAAATTGTCTTTGCCATTTTGCAACAACCTCAGAAGCTGGGGCTTTGTCACCATAGACTACCACCAGCTCGGCATGGATCAGTTATCTTGTCCCTTAAAATGCTGAAAGTGAATCAATGCTCCTACTTGAACCAACTTTTCCTAAGGGTGCTGCTATTTTACTTTTGATGTCCTGGGGCTGTTTGGCGATACTATATAGGACACAGTTCTTACATTGCACTAAAGCTAGACGTGTTCATTTTGATGCCTGTTTCTACCATTGTTACATCTTTATAGTGCAGATAATGTGAACTTCATGAATTCTTCTTGTACTTGTAGACATGTAGCCATAACCAGGAAGTTGCAGGAGCAGCAAGGCAGAAGATTTCATGACAAAATTTGCAATCACGTGAAAGTTGCTTTAACTGCTTTGTAGCTCTGTGCTAGTTTGAGGTGGCTGGCAACATATTTTTTTATGAGAACATAATAGGAAGGCAACTTTTTACTTGTTTTTGTTTATGCATTTTTAGTTCGTGTGTGTTCAATATTATGCTTCTGGCTCTGGCAGCTCTGCGGCATTGCCTTGATAGCTGTCGGTGCAGTGGTGCTCACAGCCCTAAGCCCACAGAAGCCTTTCTATGAGGGCTACCTGGGTGCACCCGTGGCCATTGTGGTCTTGGGGGTCTTCGTCTTTGTGCTTGCCTTCCTGGGATGCTGCGGTGCCATCCGTGAGAACTACCATATGATCATGGCGGTACGTACTCAGGATTTGTCTAACCTTTTTGAGACTGCACTGTCCCCAGATATGGAACTGTGTGACTGCAAAAGGATGGAGGCAGTACTGTGTGATAGCGTTGCTCTGGCCGTCTGAGATGAGTTTTATCATTTTCATTTCTTATCACAAATACTGCTTCCTTAGGCTACGCCATCTTGTTCATATTTTCACAGAGCCAATAGAGACTGCCTATATGCACAAGCCATGACACTATTGACAGGGAGGAGTAGGTCCTGATAGCAAGCTATTTGCTCTCATATTTTCTGTGACAGGTGTTTGAAGATCCACCCGCCATGGTGACTCAGTGGCTATCGCATTCTGCCGCTGAGCACGAGGTCGTGGGTTCGCTGCCTGGCCATGTTGGCTGCATTTAAATAGGGGCAAAATGCAGAAATGTTTAGTACTTGAGTGTAGGCGCACGTCGAAGAACCCCAGGCAGCCAAAATTATTCCAGGGCCCTCTGCTATTCTTTATTTTATCTACAAATACCTTACGGGCCTTCAAGAAGGAGTTGTTTAAGGGGGGAAGTACATTAAAATATTTGTGAGAAATTGGGAAGCAAAAAATGGCATCCCACATAACCCGCTGTTTAGTTTCAGTACGTTAAACCCACAATTAGTTTGCAGTGCAAACTTTGCACTGCACCTGTTATTGTGTTACTGTCCTTTCACAACCTATTGCAATTTCTCCTGCACAATGTGTAAACGTAGGAAATTTTATGTGCAAATATTTGTGTGGTGAATGGTGGAAATTTTACAACTCTGGCCACTTGTTTGTGGATTCAGCATCTTTCAAAGGTAATTTGTCTATTTCTTCCAATTTTAATCTGGCAACTTTGTTTAGGGTTGTTCTAGAGCTGTAATAGTCTGTTTGCATACAATTGTTTCACTGATGAGCGAGAAATCGCCACGCTTTTACATATGCAGGCAGTTAGCTGCTGTCAATAAATTGCTGTTCAAGGGATGTGGTTTAGATGCATACCTATGTTACCCGCCATGGTTGCTTAGTGGCTTTGGCATTACACTGCTAAGCACGAGGTCCCGTGATCAAATCCCAGCCATGGTGGCTGTATTTCAATGGGGGCGAACTGCAGAAACGTCCATGTACGGTGCATTGGGTGCACATTAAAGAACCCCAGATGGTTAAAATTAACCCGGAGTCGCGCACTGTGGTGTGCCTCTTAACCAATTTGTGGTTTTGGCACGTAAAACCCCATAATTAAATTAAAATTAATGTATACCTATGTTTATTTCAATATCTGAATAAATGCATGCTGCTTCAGCTAGCCTTGTCTTTGTCTCTGCTGGAAGTAATCGTGGGTATTAAATAATAAAGATGTTTTAGGCAAGATACTTTTCTTTAAGATTTCCGGTGTTTTTAGTGGTACACCAAGTTTTAGGTCATTCGTGGAAAGTGGCACACAATGCCTTGCTGGAGGTGTTGTCAATTTTGACACAGTAGGTAACATTACCATGGGATGTCAAAACCTTGTAGCGTATTGGTCTGTGCACAGCATTAATAAAAAAAAATGTCCTCTTTCTGAATTAATAACCTGTAATTGGGAGTCTTTGTATTGGGATTCACCATTGTAATATTAGGGATTAATGTCAAAAGAAACACAGCAAGAATGGTTTGCTGGGCATGTTGGTATTTGCCAAAAAACTTAAGATAGTGCCGTGTCTGTCTTTCCTTCCAACATACTAAGTTTTCTTGCATTGCTTCCTCCAAGAAAAAATGCAGGAGCCAGTGAAATGTCCATGACTGTTCCAGTATCTGGTTTGTGTGTACTTGAATATTGTATAGCCAAAGAAAGCTTCCCCCTTCTCTCTCCAGCACTTTATGCATTGAACGTATTGAACAACCATTTTTGCTAATGCCAGTTGCATAATGGTACCATTCTTTTAACTTTCAGTTCAGCGTGCTGCTGACTATTATTTTGATCTGTGAACTGGGAGCTGCCATCGCCGCATATGCCTACCGATCAAAGGTACAGTGGTAGATTTTTTATATTTAGCAATTTTAGTAAATTCATTACATAATTCCGAAGGGGTATATATATATTTTTTTTTGGCTGTCACATTTCTTGAGTTAACTGGCCATTAAGCAAATGGTTAATGTAACTACCATCCCTGATGACTTGGCATGCTTAGAAGAGTGATGCCTACACACACCATACAGCCCTGGTTGTATATTGTTTGTTAATGCAGAATGTAACACAGAAAGATGTGTGAGGCATGTTATTGGACTATTTTGAGATGAGTCTAATCTGGAACTCTACCATAGTAGCCATTTATAGGCTATATGTTATGGCTTTGGTACAATAAACCATATTAATTGAAAACAAAAATGCTGGTCAAGATTTGGAATAGAGACCTTGGGTCAAAAATATTTCAGGACCTTTCGGTATGGTGCATGATTTTTTGACAGACGGCCAGTCGCGTACTTCAGGATTTTTTCATGCTGATCAGTTAAGTAACAACCAGACATATTGACACTTGATTTGTAGGCATGTTAATTTTTCATCACCTTCTGTCATTGTTAGCTCCTTTATAAATCAATCTTACACTGTTCAAGCTCTTCAAATGTCAGCTGAGTGATAACTGGCATGATTAGTAATCCTTGCATTGCAGGCTTGTAAACTGTAGTATATACTGTGTACTGCAAAACTGTAGTATGCTATATAAAGTACTTTTTTTTTTACATGTGGGGTGCCTAACATACATAGCACTTTTCTTCACGCTGTCCATAAATTTGTAAATCGGCATGTGACTGGTGTGGTTCATTGCTTCGTGGTCTTGTATAATCTGTTCAGAAGAGTAAGTTCATTAGTTACTAGAGCAGTGCACCTGGAAGTTCTATGTAAAAAGGTTTCTTTCGTTTAGAACTACACAATATTATGAAAAGGTACAATAGCAGTATACATGACAGTTTGCAGAGGGGTAAGCCAAGGTGGGCATACCTTGCCAATGGAAATGTAACTGCCACAAGAATGACTAAGCAAAGGTCATCAAAATTAGATTACAGCCTTGTGGGCAGTTATACGTAATGCTAATTTGTAGGTAATCACCTTTTAAGACCACCTAATTTTTTAAATTAAATCTGCAAAATTTCATTTTTGAAATATTCGTCAGTTTTGCTGCTCAGTCCAGGCAGTATTGAAAGAGTGCACAAGAAGTGCCAGGACAGTCTCTGGTATATTACTCTGGATGGCCATGTCTCATGATGTGTGTCCTAAATTTATATGACGGTGCATGCAAGTAATAGTGTCCTTTTTAAGCTTGCTTTAAATGGACACTAATAGAGAAACAGCAAGTTAGGCTGTATTACTAAATTAAGTTTCTAGGAAATCAAAAAGTATACTCATATTGTCAATGTAGGCTTTGTAAACCAGAAAATACACAAAAATGTGACCGGTCGACACCTCTCAAGTTCCCTTACTATATTTCTGGGAAGTCGTGCATCTTAAGTCTGTTCTGGCCCAGCTAATTATTGATTAAAAAATGAATTCATTTCATTCTAATTCAACCTGCAGCTTTACCTAGGAAGTTTTGACAATTTTGTGATGCAAAACTGTCCATGCACGAGAAAATACCTTGAAATTTGTGACATCACACTGACGTAGCAGCACTACAGTTTGAGCGAGGAATTTTAGAAAGGCATCTATTGCCTTCATTTTCTCCACTAGTAATAATTTTTCCTATGAAGGAAGGAAAATGAGTTTTAAAAGAATACATTACAGGGTCTAAGGAAAACATTAAGTTGAGCTCGATCATCGGAGACCTGTGACTGCGCTCCATGCGGTTATGCCTTTTGTAGACCCTTTATTCGGCTCTGTATACCAAGCTACCAAGCGTACTGCGTTACCGTCACTTGAGCCTCGATGGCTGGAGCCGACAGGTTGGTCAACTGCCACACATTGCCGCCTGCCTCCATCGCCATTGTAAAGAGAGAAAAGCAGATGCCATTGGAAGTGGTGGGTCGCGGCTGCTCTCTGTGCATCAGAGGTGCTGATGCCACATGTAAGAGGTACCATAGTCGACAACAGATGCTGCCACTTCTATTTTCTATTTATGTTATTTTCTTGCTGACAAAAGCTGCTTTCATTATGAAGAATTCATTACTGCAGAAGCCTAATCTTTCAGTCTAACTCGACTTGATATTTGCCTTTAGTGTGCCTTTGACCAGTATAAATTGTTTAAGTGACCCTTTAACTGTGAAACTGATAGGACTCAGACATTTTGCACCAAAATTAGACGGTTGGTCTGCTCTTAAGATGGCTTGCAGTTGTGCCTGGCAAGCAAGACCCCTCACTACATCTGCTGCGGCACTCCCTCATTCACTATCAAGGCACACACCTCAATATGGGGTTTTGCCCTCCGGAATGCAGGCTTAATTTTGATACTGCCTGGATTGAGTGGAACATTTTTTGAGAATCTCTGAATTCTTAAATGCAGAATGGTTCTAAATATTGACTGCTTCCATTCTTGCAATGTGCATAACTGCCCCCAAAGCTGTAATAAAATAGTTGAAAAAATTTGGTTATTTTCCTGGAAGTTGTTTATTGCGGCAAGGTATGTCCGCCTCCCTTTAAATATAGCTTAAAAATAAACACCCTCTAATTTCGGAGTAAGAGCTGTCAGTGTAGCTTATGGCTGTTAGTTTTAAAACATGGTTTGTGCTTTTGAAATTGTCACGTTAGTTGACCATGGAATAGGGGAAACAAGGTGTGCTCAATACAAAATATTGATGCACTGTGTTGTTTATACTTAGCTTGCTTACTATGTTAGTATGCACAGCATTGTGTAAACTTTAGTGGTTTGTGTGCAGGGGGGGGGGGGGGGGTGTAGACCACCAGGGGCAGCTTTATCACTCTTGCCAAACACTTAACTTTTTTCATTGTTTCAGAGTGGTACAGGATTGCCAGAGTGTGTGCACTTTCATCGGTTGGAGTATGCAGTTCACGCGGCATTGAGGCTAGCAGACAGTAACAAACAGCTTGCAGAGAGGGTCACTCGCCTTTGTTGAGCTGGCCATTATTGAAAATTGTGTGATGAGTTGGGGTATTTCATTTTCTTGTCTAAACAGCTGAGCACACTCAATGTTTACCTGATAATGGTGATGCTGATTCTAGTCACACTATATATAAAATATGTTAAAGGGCTACTCTGGCAATTTTTCGATGTCCACTCACCTTAATAAAATTTTAAATATACTTTCTCTGTTACTCTTACCATCTGTGCCAAACAATGTGACCGCAAGTCATTTAGTATTTCTGAAAATAAGTTTTGAAGATTGGTTACGTGTTCCCGACTGTATTTGCGTGTTCCTGACCCATTGTGAGGTCAGAGGCTACACCGCCACTTTGCCCACAAACGACGAAGCTGGCTCCTTTTTCTGCGATGCAACGGTTGACAATCACAGTTTTGACAGACGTGATAACCAGTGCCTCTCTTCGTCTTGCCACAGCACAATGCGTTGAACTTGGGTACGTCAGTTGCCTTGCTCAGTGGCGGCAGGTCAAAAGCAAACGGCAATACTTAAGTGCTCATATCTTCACTGAAATCTTCGCTGAAATCACCACTGTCTAGTTCAAAAGAGCTGGAAAAGCTCCTAGTGTTGTCAGACATCTTCAGCTTCACGTTCTTGGTGTTACCACCATGCGTACTGCGTGTTTTGCACGCGATTAGCGTGTTTACATTACAGTAGTGTAGGACCTGACGTCGGCGATTGATCGTGACTTCACATGAAGCAGCTGCCTGTTTCGGTTTTGATACCTCGTTTATTGGTTATTTAAAATTATTAATGAGTTTCTAAGTAAATTGAACCACCCTACTGGTGATAGGACGGTCACTGCCATTTGAAAATGACAGTATCCTAATATGGATAAAAACTTGCTGGAGTTGCCCTTTAGGTGTGTGAGTTTGACTTGAGAATGAACATTATGTTCCGTTAATCTGTACATTGATGTTAACTTGCCGAATACATTGGAATGAAGGATTACATCGTGGCTAGTTCACTGAAATCCAGCTGAGTAATTGAGGTGTTTTGAAAAATGAGCTTATTCGGGCGAAAAAGAGCATGTTGCACTGCTGCCATGCTGGCTAAGTCGGCCATGAAGCTCTTGCTGTCCTCAAGTAGTGTCATACAGGCTCCCCAAAGTTGGAAGTGTGGAATCATTTACGCAAGTTAAAGAAAGTTAGTTTCTGCGCCGATTTTGGGTGAAAACAAACAAGGGTAACAGATTTCCTCACAAAATAGATGTCTGCTGACGCAGTAAACATTTTCCTTCTCCCTATTATAATTCTCACACTTATTCTGGCCTTGGGAGATTTGAATTGAAGAACTTTTACCATGCATTCAAGCTGTGCATCAAGAGCAACATTAAAGCTTTGAATGAGTTTAGTCTGCCACTTTTATTGCACAGAGGCCTAGTTTACCTCCAAACATTAAGCTTATTGACTCATTAAAAAGAAAAAAAAAAAAGATAACCTTGGGCGTAAATTAATTGCCAGTGTGTGTGGCGTGAAGTGGGCAGCTCACGTACCTGTTTGGTTTGCCTAGACTCCATGCAATATGTACTAGTATACTTGGTGCATGCTACACAGCCATTGTGGCTACTTCATGCATCTCAGTTCGCAATGCATTCAGTTCTTTTATAAAATTGCCTCCTTGCTGCTATTCGAGGAAAGCCCATTGATAATGTATTTCTTTTCAGATTGAGCATGCCATCAGGACAGAAGCCACAAAGTCGATCGAGCAGTACCACAACGACACTGATGTGCAGCATCTGTGGGATGACATCCAGAGCAGCGTAAGGCCTAGTTATTTGGTGCTTCTCAGCAGATACTTTGTCCATTTGCATAATGTTAGTCGGACAATGTTGTAGCAGAGTTGCCCCTGGCACTAAAATACCTTTGTTTTAGATTGTATTCATTATAAATGCGCATACAGTACTAATATCGACATGACCAAATCTGCAATAGTCTATGCGAAACAAGGCCAAGTTGGCTGCTAGGCAAATGAATAGGGGACACCTTTAGTGTGCCATTGCTGGCCTGTGGGGCTAATAGACACGTGACAGTCTAAATAAAGGTGTGCTTTCCGCAGTTGTTTAGCAAGTAACCGTAGGGCACAATGCAATGGCATAATTCGTGTGATCACAGGAGATCAGCTCGCTGAAGTGCAACTGGTATCTTTTATTGCGAGTGCCTGGCTAAAATAAGTGTGTGCATACAGTGACGCTTCTGCATGCGATATCAGTCAAACATACTGAAAACTACCATTGCAATTTGCGCTAGCTTAGGATCTGACATCTGACATTTTTGCTGCCAGAATTGTGCCAGAAAGGTGTAGCAAAGTTAGTGGTAGATGACTGTCATTAGTGTGTAATGGCTGTTGAATTTAATATGCACCCATTATAGTACAGGAGCAGCATGGAATATAACTATGCTTGTGTTCCGTATTGACTTTTCTGGTCTCGCATAACGGCATTGTATTGTAGGCTCGTGTTTGTGTCCATCCACAAACATTGGCAACTTGGGAAAATAGCAGTGCTGTACGAGGGCCGCAGCGTCTTTCATGCATGGGAGTGTTCTCTTCACAATGCTCAAATGAGAGCACAGCAGGCATTTCAGTTGTCTACACGGCCTAGGTATGCAGTCTAGTGCCTCTACAACGAGATTACCTGCATAACAAAGGAATAATTCTGTGTGACGTGCCACTTTTACAACGAAGTGGCCTGTATGAAGAATAATTTTGGAGTCTCTCAGGTTTTCGTTGTAAAGGCGTTTGACTGTAGCTTGCTAGTGTAAAACACCACTCTTGTATTCTATTGCCATTTATTGCAGGATGCAAGTCTTGGCTTCTTCAAAAGTTTATTCTGTCGCATCCACTTCCTATTGTGTTAGCCTTTTAGGGTACTCCGATATCTCCAAAGTAATCTTAAACAGGCCTTGCACTAACTTTGATCATCAGTACATGTGCTGTTACTGCTACACGCATCCTCACATTTGGGATAAGCCTGTTCTCCTTTAAGGACATAAATGATTGTACATTAGAGGAATGCTTTTAGTGCTCAGTGTCCTGTTCTCATCAGGTTTTGTGAGGGGTAACACACTACAGCATACAGTGGAACCTCTTTAACATGTTCTGGAAAAATGTTCGAGAAAATACTATAACCGGAAATATGTATATTCGAATTGGCAAAAATAATTGGCGGTCAGTAGTAGTTATCTGTGTAATGTGAAGTGCATGCTGGTGTGACCCGAGCGGCCTGAGACTTGAGTTGTCATTTTTGCAGCTTCTCCTCGAATTTGGCCTGGGTCAGCAGCTTCTTCGGAAAATCATACGAAACAGGATCATATCATAATAAAAACTTGGAGCACTAAAACACGGACTTAGAAAAAGAAACATACCACACACACTTGTGAGCGCATGCGGTGTGTTTCTTTTTCTATGTCCTTTGTGTTTTTAGCACTCTAAGTTCTTATTATGAGTTACCAACTAGCCCACCTATCCATCCTTTTGGGATCATATTGTTACAGAAGGATTAAAGAGAGAGGAAGATCGGAGACGCTGGCTGCTGTGTGTTGTTGGCGGTCAGCCATAATAACTACTCTATTGTAAATATAGTCTTTCTATACTTGCAACATCCCTGTAACATATTGATTGGAGGTGCGGGGTACCACAGCTGGATACGGAGCTCCGCAGTGGACGTCGCATCACCGTCCGCACCGTGAATGACGATGAGCACGCGGGGTCAACGTCATTGCCGCCTCCGTCACTGTCACCAGCTACATCGCTGTCACCTTCGGTTGTGGTTGTGCAACCCAAGGATCCTGGAACTTTCTGCGGAACCAATGGCGCCGACGTCGAAGAGTAGGTGGCTATGTATGAACGCATGAGTGGAATCAACAGATCGGACCCAACGCTAATGCTGGCTAACCTGTTGGTCTACCTAAGAGGCATGGCAAAGGTGGGGTACAAAAACCACGCAGAGGAGCTAACCAGCTGGGACCAATGCAAACAGAAGTTGACAGTGTTGTTTGGCAAACTAGTCGGCCGTAAAATTGCCGTAAAGCAGGAACTGGCCTTCGTGCCCAATCCCCCACGGAGTCCTATGTCTCGTACATCCCAGACGTGCTGGCACTTTGTCGTAAAGCTGATCACGACATTACAGAAGCTGAGAAGGTCGGGCACGTGCTTAAGGGCATTGCTGACGACGCCTTTAATCTGCTCATGTGCAAAAGCTGCTCTACAGTTAATGCTATCATTAAAGAGTGCCGACAACTCGAGCAGGCCAAAAGCCGATGCGTCTTGCACCCATTCGCCAGGCTTCCCAATACTGCTGCAACGTCGATGTGTGAAGATCAACCCGCACAGCAGCATGCATCGTCATCAGCGCACATGGTGCGAATCGTTTGACGTGAACTGGATGCGATGGCGCCCGCAGCTTTGCGTAGCCTTGATGCTACCACTTTTTCTGTTCCTCTCGTACAAGCCATCATTCACCACGAACTTGAAAACATTGGTTTATATTCTGTATGTACTGTTATCAGTCGCAGAACTAAGGAACGCCTTCTACTATTTTCGCTCCACCCCGACGCTTCTCTCTGCGTTATCGCAACCCGACTAAGTGGAGAACTGTGGACGACTGTAGATACTGTCGCAACTTGTGGCCCTCAACACCTGATACGCCGACCAACCTGAGCCATTTTTAATGCAAATGACCGCAATGTTCCACCCACCGCCGAGTCTAACAGCGCCGACAATTCTGCTAGGAACACACGGTACAGTCGCTCATCACCGCTATGCGGACACCAGTCTCATTCACCACAGACGCGTTGTCCATCGTCGTTCACCGCAGCCACGTCGCCTTTCGTCCCCTGTGGTGTTTGGCCGCACTCTTCCGGAAAACTAAGAAATGCAGCCCTCGGAGGTGGTGCGGCATTGTCTACTGCCGCAGCAAATCCTCTGTCTGTGCCCGCAAGGAGAAGTGTTATAGACGTTAAAATAGACAGTGTACCTGCCCAAGCACTCGTCGACACTGGAGCCCACATATCTGTGATGAGTGCTGGCCTACGTAGACGTTTAAAGGAGGTCCTCACCTCAGCAGCTGCCAAGTGCTTCGTGTGGCCAGCGGCGGCGTGCTGGTTGTTCTTGAAATGTGTACTGCGGGTTTAATTATAGCCGGCCGCCCTACTTCTGTTCCCTTTGCTGTGATCCACAACTGCCCTCACGACGTTATCCTTGGATTGGGCTTTTTATCCACTCATTGGGCTTTCATCGACTGGGCGACTAGCGTTCTTCAGTTGGAACTGCCTCAACTCTCCAATGCTCCGAGCGCCTCCCCACCACACTTGTGCTTGCTTCACAATGTGCGTCTGTCACCCAAGGCAGTTACTTACATCACTTTGACCACCCAGCCGCAGGTTCCTGACTTTGAATATGTGCTTCGCCCCATCATCGACGTGCTTTTGAACTGAAATGTTGCTGTTCTGCATACGTTGGTCACAGCTACTAATAATGACATCGTTCTACCCCTTCTGAATTTCAGCCTGTGCCCTCAAGTGATTCCGGCTGGCATGTTCTTGGCCAGCGTTTCTAGTGTTTCTAGTCTGAATGTCGAGAGTGGCTTATGAGCGCCAATTGCAGCTCACAGCTCTGGTTCCTTAAAGTGCTCAGTGCAGTCTCATGTACGTCAGTAGACATTTTTTTTTGTGTTGACTCTGACGTCCTTGACTTGATTTGGCGTCACTGCTTCAAGGAGCACCAAGACAGACTGTCTGTTAAGTCGCCTCAGGTTGTCGGTCTGGCACAAAATGAATCTTACTGACTGCAGTATTCAGAGTTGGTCCTACAGTTGATGTGCGTGAAGACAGTGCCCTAGTGTTTCTTCGTTTCACCTTGCTGCTCCTCAAAAGCTGAAAGTCATCGGAAAAGTCCTCGCTGCTGAGCGAGTAGACACTGGTATCGTCATGGTCGGTGTCGCTCTGGAGGCCGGTCTGCTTCCTAGACACAGCCACTACTGAAGTTGCCATCCCCAGCACAGGTGCGGGGACGTCCACTTGTGTTCGTGCAACAACCCATGGCAGCTCCCCGGAGATATACAGTGCAGTCCACTTATAACAATACCACATATAATAATATATCAGTTATAATGATGAGTTGACTTCAGAGTATGAATTTCTGCATTAGGGCTATGAGCAAAAACCCCTTATATAACGTTATGTTATTTACTGCATATCTGATATAACGATAGAAATTCTGCCTTTTGGGCGGTGTTTTCCATGCAGAATAATCATGAAATTTTGCTTTGCTAAGTTCCCCTCAGCCAACACAGGGTGAAAAGTTTGCCTACGCGAGTTCGTATCTGGCACCATTACCATGCAACTTGTCCCACCAGCGTGCAGATTCAGAACATTGCAAGTTGGTGCGACATGCCGCAAGATGGCACCAGCTGCTTCGTGTCCGTGTCGCCGGTGAACATCCAGAGAGACAGAAAAAAGCAAGAAGCGAATCGCGCCTGCGCTCCCTTTCTACAATCTCCCTCTCTTCCTCAGGGGGCGCGGAAATGTGCCGCGGTAGCAGCGGTCAGTGCGCCAACAAAGCGTAAAGCTGTGTTGCTTGCGACAGAACTGCAAATTTTGCAAGACTCGCACAATCGATGATAGCGACGATTCTGAAAACCGCAAGCGCCACAATCATGAAGGCTAGAACCAGTGACTATGCCGATGAACGGAAACGGCAAGCTTTGTGTGCTAGGGTGCAACCCTTATGTGTGAAAACAACACGGTGGCAGCCGCTCGCATTGCCGAACTGTGGGAGCACGTCGCTACTGGCAATAAAATAGGTGGTGCTTCTATATCATAGTTCCTGAGTGCAGCTAGCACTGCCTCGTCTATAAAGAATCTCCGACGGGGTGATTGGTGTCGTGACAGACGGTGTTGTGTGACGGAGGCGACGAGGTTGACAGTGGCCCATCTTTGAAGCTGACCCCAATGTTCACGCAAAGTGCACTGTTGTCAATAGTAGCTCATTGATGTCATGCACACTAAATTATAGCCGCGACTGTTCGCACAGCTGCTGGACGCGATGCACACTGCGGTTGTGGACCTGAACCTTCCGTGAAAGCAAGTGCAGATTTCGGACTATTTTAGTGTGCCTAATGCTTGACATGCTGTTTAGAGGTATAGACATATTTTTCACAGCATTTCTTTTTTTTTGTCAATTTTTCATTGTAAGTGGCAAATTTGGTTTCGGAGCTACAAAGGTATGTTTGGCAGCCTTTTTTTTTCTTTTTTTACAGCAGTCCAGATATAGCAATTGGTTCTAAAGATTGGATTTGTCGTTCTTCTTGATATCCTTATAAGTGGACTGCACTGTACACAGAAATTGGGTGAAAATCGCTCAGCTAGAGAAATAGCATTCTGGCTCGCAGTCACTTCAGTGTTTCTGGAAACCAGACTATAATGCACTCACAAAATAGTCAACCGGCTGTGCTTTTTGTGCAAGGAGTAAAGCTACTTGCATATAAATTGGATAGCAGCTGGTTGTGCTTTCACCCGTGGTGGTTGCTTAGTGGCTATGGTGTTAGGCTGCTGAGAACGAGGTCGTGGGATCGAATCCCGGCCACGGCGGCCGCATTTCGAGGGGGGCAAAATGCGAAAACACCCATGTACTTAGATTTAGGTGCACTTTAAAGAATTCCAGGTGGTCAAAATTTCCGGAGTCCTCCTCTACGGCGTGCCTCATAATCGGGAAGTGGTTTTGGCACGTAAAACCCCAGAAGCTAAAGCTGGTTTGCTTTGATCGTATGCATCATAACAAGTGAAATACAAAGTCTCCTGAAGACTATAGATAGTTCACATTGACGTCATCGTGGCCGCCATCTTGCAGTACTAGCAAGCCGAGAAGCTGCATAAACAAACGTGACAGCATGAGTCTTGTCTTGTGCCCAGCAACAAATCGCTAACAACTATAATCCGCTGGTAACCGGTCCCTGTCAGAAAAGATGTCTGGCGATTGCAATACTCCCTAATGCAAAATTTGAGTGAACCTGTATAAATGTTTTCATTTCGCTATGTAGTGAGGCAAAGAATTTGTGACTGAAATCGCCGCACTGACTGGCAGTGGGTCAGTGCCTTCACAGAGTGAGGGGCAATATGGGAATGCTGGCGTGATGAGTGGCATCAGAGCCAGCTGTGAAAGAAGGCTGACAAAGGCACGAGCAGTGGCACGAGTGTGGTTATGCCGAGGAATGACGACACTCAACCCAGTAACGGGCTCCTTAAGAGCTGCGCTGTATGCAATGTATGCATGATAATATTACGATACCATTGACGGATGCTCAAGAGATGAGCCGCTGTGAGAAGGACGAAGTGTCTGGGCTCGTGGCGCGAGTGTCTGCCTGGTGGTCTGGCTCCAGTGTAAATAGTCCCGTTTGTCTGTCTTTCCACATGTAACAATATGGTTCACTGATGTCGTCGCTGCTGCCATCTTGGGGTACTAGTATAGGGAGACGCTGCATCCATGAAGTCCCATGAAAACAGTCCATCGATCAGTGGTGGTAAGATGTTGATATGGAGTGGGCACATTCGGTCTTGCAGTCTTGGACAAAAGGCCCTTTGTGCAGGTATTTTGCAGTGTTTTCTCTGTAAGGATGCCTGTTGCCCATGTTCCTGTGGCGATTAAATATCTTTAAATGAAGTGTATTGCACTATTTCTTGCAGCTGCATTGCTGTGGTGCCAACAGCACTGCTGACTACGGAGACAAGCTGCCTCAGTCGTGCTGCCCAGACAAGCCTGAAGACTGCAACGTGTCAAAGGCATACAAAAGGGTACAGTAAACTTTTTTTCATGCCATTGAACATTTAGCCAGTTGTAAAATTTCTGAGAAATGACCTTACAAAGGTGAGCTTTAAGCATGTTTTGGAGGCATGTGAACTGATTTCAGTAGGGAAATTCTTGAGTGGCAATTCATGCTAATACATGTGAGCACTGGAGTCTTAACTCCAACTTTTCAGGGCAAATGCCAAGAAAGCCAGTTGTGCGAACTTGTGCTACCAGTTTCATAGAACTGGTGTAGTGCAGCCTAAGAGCCTTTCTGCAGTACTGAAAAGTTTGAGTGTAATGAAACATCAGCATTATGCAACTTCTTCGTAGGCCAGGTGTTTGACATTGGTGCAAATTGCATTATCTTAATACTCGTACAAATTTCTGTGTTAACTTGCACCAAAAGCAAGAAATTGTCAAAATTCTGCTGGGCTGTTTTGAAGAAGCAACAGTTGCTTCAAATTATGGGGATGGAAACATTAGGGGGTAGGGGGTTCGTTTATGATGTCACAGGAGTGTGGCTCGCATTTGTCTGAGCAGCAGGCTCTGCCAGCAAAGTCCTTGGTGTTGCAGTTACCATACTTCCATTATCACGACACAGCGCTACGCACTGTCATGAACCTGTCGTTCTGTCTGCAGGCCCTGCTATCCTGGGCATTAATGCTGTGGCTTTTCCCATATTTGCTCCCTCCTTATGTTATACTCTGGAAGGGGCTTTTATGGGATTAATAAATAATAAATGATGATGATCCTAAAACAGAATTCACTGAATTGGCAACAGCCTACTGTCTAAGCCAGCACCATTGTTTTCAGTGCGAGTAGGTGGTTGAACAAGTGCTCTGTTGGACACAGCCATGCTGCTTTCATGCCTTATGAAAGCTCATTCAAAGGATATGTTATGGTAGCTTATTTTTATGGGTGTGCAAATATTTGAAATGGTTGAATATACCGTAAAATCCCGAGATAGCCCACCTAAAATCTAGAGAAAAATAGAGTTAAAATATCAGGTGGGTTAACTTTGAGTGCACCTACAGGAACTAGCACTTATTTTATAAAACTAGAAAAGCTTGCCAATAACATCAGTGGGTTATCTTTCAGGGATGGGGCACCGCTTGGGATTTTACGGTAGTCGTTGCTGTTCAATTTGAGGACTCGCTATTTCAAATTAAGAAGAAGCTATTCTAAATTGCAACACTACATGCATCTGTTAGTTACAACCATTTGAGGAAAACTAACACTGAAGCCAGAAAAAGCGTGTGGAAGTTTAACTGTTACGCTTAGTTGAAATTAAAAGGAATATGATAGTGGACAAGAAAATCTCTGTATGGAAGCCTAACCCACATCTTTTGCATTGCACATGCTGCTGCTAAAATGTGCATAAAAAGAGCATGCCAGTGATTCCGATTCATGTCGGCTCAGGTGTGCTCCCTGCAGGCCATGTGACTGCAGTAACAAATCGTGATGTTAGTTCTTCCTTCTTGTGCTTGCTTTAGTTGCTTTTCATTTCTGCACGGAGAAATAATGTTGCGGCTATCAGGGTTTCCGATCTCTCATGTATACTGTGATACCAAGATGGCGGCACAGTGTCAATAGAAAAGAGTGTGGTTTTTGTGGGAAAGGAGGAAAGGCTGGCACTATCTTCTGCAACCCATGCGGAAGCACGGCTCAGCGCCAGCAGGGTGAGGGAGGTGGGATTAAAATAGAGGGTAGGAGGGAGAAAAGTAGAGGGTCGTCCCAGCAGCATCAGAGCAGCCCGGCCGGGAGGGCCCAATGGGTTTGACCGGAGGAGCAGGCTAGACCGTATAGGAGGTGGCCCAGCAGAAGTGAAGTAGTGGCTGATCAGGAAGCCCGAGGTGTTGGGATGGCTGTTAGGCCATCCGTCTTTGTAGAAATTTGCACTTGCATTATCAGTAATGTGGTAGCACCTCTCGATTTTGAAGACAACACACTAAAACAGTGCAATTTTCTCAAATTCTGCAGTGTATTTCTTCCAAATATATTTCCCCATGACATACCGTATTTTCCGGTGTATAAGACGCACCCTTGTATAAGACGCACTCGCCATATATGAAGGCTCTCATTGAAAAAGTTGGTATATAAGACGCACCCATGTATAAGACGCACCCCAATTTACCCACTTAGGCTAGTCAGGGTTAATTAAACACGCTTGATCGACCATCACCACTCAACCACTGAGCCACCGCGGCGGCCTGTGAGAAGTTCTTAAGCAACGCTAAGTGATCGCAAAAGGCAACACTCACGCCATACCTGCCCACGTTTTAGCAAAAAAGAAAGAAAAATACGACGAAAGAACTCTCCCATATGTCCATAACATTTTATTTTTACTTAAAACCATCGAAGTCTTCATCTTCGGATGCGCTCTCAAAAAGCTCGCCCATTTCTGGAGGCAACGCGGCTGAAGCATTCTCTTCATACTCAGAACCGCTGGTCTGATTGTCGTCGTGCTCGGTTGGCGATGAAGCTAGCAGGCCAGCCTTCCGGAACCCTGCAGTTATGGTTGCCACTCTGACAGCACTCCAGGCCTGATGGACCCACTTCGCTGTAAGAAGCGCGCCTCATGCGTCCAGTTGCGGTGTAGCTGTGCTCGCCTTCCGTCATCCACGCCTCCCAAATACGTCGCAAAATGGCTTTAAAGCTGCGGTTGACGGAAATATCCAAAGGCTGTAGAACCTTCGTCAAACCACCGGGTATTATTGTGGGTGTACAGTTCTTCGCCTTGATTTGCCTCAGTGTCAAGTCAGTAATGTGCGCCCGCATGCTATCCATAACCAGAAGGCCTTTCCGGGAGTGAAAAAATCCATCCGGGCGCTTCGAAAAGCACTTTTCGAGCCAAACTCCCATCATTTGCTCATCCATCCAGCCCTTCTGGTTAGTTGTGACAATAACACCAGGCGGAAAGCTTTCTTTTGGCATCGTTTTCCTTTTAAAAATTATCATCGGCGGCAGCTTTGTTCCGTCAGCACAGCACGCAAGTACGACAGTGAAGTGAGACTTTTCGTGCCCAGTTGTTCGTACTGTGACAGTCTTATCACCTTTCTGAGCGACACTTTTTGACATAGGGATGTCAAATGTTAGAGGCACTTCGTCCATGTTTACGATGTGGCTGTCGATGATGTTATTCTTTTCGACTTCCTTCTTCACAAATTCATGGAACTTCTCCACTTTCTCTCCGAAATCGTCTGGTAGTTGTTGAGACATTGTCGTTCGCGCTCTTATGGACAAGGCTTTGCGCTGCATAAATCTATAGCACCATGACGGCCCACCAACAAAATCAGCGGCACCGATTTCACTCGCCAAAGTGCGTGCTTTCAAGCGCAACTGCACGGTTGACAGAGCCCTACCTTGAGCCCATTGTTCAAGAGCCCACTTGAGGAGCCGGTCTTCAAGTTCAGGCCACCGCGCCTTCTTCCCGCGGTCAGCCTTCTTTCCGCTCTTCATCGCCTGCAGTTTGGCGGACGACTGTCGCCACGTGCGAATCATCTTCTCGGTGACGTCGAAATGGCGGCCCGCAGCCCGATTTCCGTTTTCGGTAGCATACTCGACCGCAGATAATTTGAACTTTGCGGTGTAGCTCTTGCGCAACTTCGGTGGCATACTGTAGTAAGACCGAGCACGACAGGTGTAGGTAGTGGAAAACACACGCCGAAGTCATCAACACAGACGTAATACGCACACGGTTGCGAAGTTGCAAAGAATGACTAAAAAAGAACGCCGGCTTGGCTTGTCTTGACAATGTCGAGAAGCGCGACTGTCGCCATCTTTGGGAATTTCACATTACTTTTGCTTGCGCCTCCGAAACGACCGCGTGTTTGCGATTCTGGAAGTCGTCATCCCCGCCGTTTCATGATAAAGTTCACCTAAAAAAAGTTGCGCACGGCGGTCCCCGTATTGAAGTATTAACCGTGCTACTACCGCATCATTGGTAGTGATATTTTTTCGGTGAAAAAAGCTTGAGCATGAACCTGAGTAATTTCTGAACCCGCAAAAAAAACGAAAAATTCGCATATAAGACGCACCCTTGTATAGGACGCACCAGCAAGATTTTTGGAAAAAAACCGCGTCTTATACACCGGAAAATACGGTAAGGCAAAATCGATTGCGGGGGGAAAAAAAAATCTGAAATTTTGAACAAGTCGACCATTTAATTTATTGTTGCATCCCCCCCCCCCCCCATAAGTTTCCGATTCTTTACATTTGTGGGCAATACTAATTTCTGATAATACAAATGCTTTTGCTGTCCTGAGAGATTTGTATTGTCAAAATTCTGCTGTATGTGTTGTTGCCTTCTTTCAATACTGTCATTTCCATAGCTCATGCTAGCTTCATGAAAAAAATATACAGTCAAATCCTGGCACAATGAAGTCCACTTCAATGAAATTTTTGCCACAACGAAGATTTTTTTCATTCCCTGTCAATGTCCCATAGAACATGATGCATCCAAATTCCCTCCAAAACGAACTAACAGACGCATTTTCATTTCAATAGTTTTTACAGAGTAGACGTGAGCAAAATTATTTAATCTGTAGCTCATCGAAACCCCTAAAACTTTTTTCATGCCTTGACAAACCATCGACCTTGATAGTATTAAAAAAATGCACACAAACTGGACCTGCTCAGGCCATGACGCAACGTAAACAAAACGGAAAGCTGACATGCCGCGTTGGTCATCGCAATGCAATGCGCTCTTATAGAGGAGCATCCGAGCTCTGAGGAAACGTTTTGTCATTTTGGTTAGGAAAACGGTGCGCGTACAAATAACGTACATGCCATAATTTTATTTTTATAATATTTCAAATTATTCATTTTCTACAAAGTTTCGTGAAAATGGCTCCGGTGTACAACACCAATCAGTATACGAAGTAGCGGTTGCAAGGTCAAATCCCAGTAGGGTGCAATGAGGTGTTCAGGCAACGCACGCTTGACAATTAATGATTGCACGCCATTTGGTCGTTGTCTCTCGAAGCTATTGGTTTGTCAGCTGAAGCATGTCACAGCTGACAAAGAAACGCAAGTTTTTATCGCTAGAAGACAAGGCTCGAGTCATCGCCCAGGCTGAAGCTCGAAAGAAAAAAATCTGTCATCGCCGAAGAATTTGGAATTTCGGCGAGCTCTCTTTCAACAATATTGAAGAGCAAGCATGCTATAGCCAAAGCGTTAGCTTCAGGGACGTCAGCAAAGCGCAAGAAACTGACTCAGCCGGTGCACGAGGCCTTGGAATAGGAATAGATTACTTTAATTAAGGCCAATGTAGGTTGACTGAACAGATTCAAGTCAAGCCCACAGCATCATCGGCAAAGTTTTGTGCGGTGAAGCCGCTTCGGCAGATAGTGACGCCATCACTGTGTGGATGTCAGCCAGCCTCGCAGCCATTCTGCAAGACTACACACTATCAGATATGAGCTGCTGCCCACCAGGACCCTGGATTTCAAGAGACTGCGCTGCCACGGAGGCAAGCACAGTAAGAAGAGAATAACCGTGCTACTGTGCGCTAATATGGGTGGTTCGGACAAGCAGCTGCTTTTGGTCGTCGGAAAATGTGCCAAACCATGCTGATTCAAAGGAAATCGGACCCTTCCTGTGAAGTACGTGGCGAACACGCGGGCGTTGGTGACCCGGGCTATTTTCGGAGAGTGGGTCGAAGCCTTCGACCAGGACATGGGCAGGCAAGGCCGAAAGGTTTCTCTACATTTAGACAGTTGTTCCTCTCACGTCATGGAGGACGCCGAGCTGGAAAACATGCAGTTTTTCCCACCGAACTGCAACTCTGCCATTCAACCCCTCAACCAAGGGGTCATCCAGAGTGTCAAGCGGGCCTACCATGAGCGTCTTATTCAAACGCTCCTTCTTCTGAACATCCAGTTGGGCTGCGAAACAAAAGTGGACCTCTTTATGGAGCTCCAAATGATTGTCGCTTTGTGGTGCGCAACGAGAAGTGCCGTAATCTGCAACTGCTTCCGCCATGCTGGGTTCACTGCGCAGCTGCCAGACTCTGAGAACGAAGGTAGCGATGCAGACTGGTTGCCGCCTGATGAAGTCTCAGCCGCGTGGGCAGCCCTGCAGGAAAGTGGAGATATGCCCGCCAATGTACATCCCAACAAGTACATCCAAGCGTGGTGGTGCATGAAGAATTAAGACCAAGAAATCCTGAAGAGTGTCCAGGAAGACTGTTTCGTCAGATGAAGATGAAACAGCCGTGCAACGTGGGCCCGGACCACCGACTACATCACATCGCCAGTCATAGACGCATTTGATACAATCAGGTATTGCATCGGGTCCCGGGACGACGATGAGGCAATGGCTTGGCCGGCGGCATGCGAGTCTCATTGTGCCATCGCTTGGCAAGAAGTGCAAATAAGCTAAGCTGATCAATCTTCGGAATTAAAGCTTGCTGTTTGTGTCAGCGAGTCATGTGTCACCTCTGTATTTGATATATCTTAAGAAGCCAACAAACACCGACACCGAGGACAACATAGGGGAAATTACTTGTGCTTAAAAAATGAAATAAAGAAACGATAAATTGATGGAAATGAAAGTGGATGAAAAAACAACTTGCCGCAGGTGGGGAACGATCCCACAACCTTCGCATTTCGCGTGCGATGCTCTACCAATTGAGCTACTGCGGCGCCGTTTCCCCATCCACTTTCTTGGGTATTTATGTTCCCGAGTAGAACCCTGGGAGTGTTAGCCAGCGCCACCACTCGCAGACCTTGGCGGCGGACGTGGAACATCCTTTCAGCCGCAGGAGTCACGAGAACGGGATCTTTTTGGGTGAAGGCAACCAGTCAATAAGCCCACACATGCTACCTGAAGGCATCAATGTTGCGGGATTCGAGACCCTTATTATGTAATAAACGAGAAGGGGGTTAACCGAAATGCAAAGGTTGTGGGATCGTTCCCCACCTGCGGCAAGTTGTTTTTTCATCCACTTTCATTTCCATTAATTTATAGTTTCTTTATTTCATTTATTAAGCACAAGTAATTTCCCCTATATTGTCCTGGCTTCTTATGATACTACTAATGAAAATCGGGGTTCCTTGGTCGACCCCCTTTGTTCTCGTTTATGTATTTGATATCGCAAGAAATTCCAGTGACAACAATTTTTTGCACTCCCTGTCAATTTCATTGTCGCAGGATACAACTGTAACTGAAAGCAGCAGTTTATCATTCATAAGCTCCTTAATTGGCAGGACTTCCACTTGCGAACAGTATTAAATGCATGCGTTAAACAATGCAAAAAAGCTCCGCCCCCACCCTGCCCCCTGCTTTACTCCACACGACCGGATGGATTCAGTCATGTGGACTCTGTCTTGGACGGAATTGCGAACATGTGATCACAATTGAACCATCACTTGGCTAAAATGGGCAAGAACAAAAACGCTAAATCCAAAACACTCATTCATTTATGACACAGGTAGATTAAGAGCACGCACCATTATTTTCACATTCAATATAGACTAATTTATCAGATAAGGCAACCGAGGGCTTGCTATCTCAATCACCTTTGGCAATGACTGCTGCCTCAGTTATCACCCTTGTGCAGTCACGCACGTTTTGAGACACCTGCAGTCTGGGGGGAAACATTGGAACGCAGCTACATTGATTACAGTGTAATGCAAGAAATCCTTCCCTACACGTCTGCACCTTTAAGTGGGGACATGGCTTTCAGAATCAACTTTCTTATTTCTTAGTGGATGTTGATTAAAATTGGCATAGGTAGTGATTTTTCTGTGATATCATAGAAATTTCAGTTATATCTCAGCAACTTCTTTATTTACAAATTTTTTCTCCTTTTGGGCTTGTCCAAAGCCTGAACTTGAAAAATGTGATTACTCATTCGAAGCACTGTACACTCCAAAATCGATGGTTGAAGGTGTGACACTCATTAATTTTTTTGTTTACATGATTTCTTAGTTGTAATTTTTTTAAGAGGTGACTATACAACAAGCATCTAGAATTTGAACAACATGTAAAATCATTAAATCAGAAAAAGTCTCACTGAAAAAGAATGTCATGCCCTGTACTGCACTTCGAAGAACATAGTAAAAAATACGGAATTGAAACAGACCTGGCAATTGTGAAGCAATCGGCTGAACAAGCTGAACAGGAGGCAAGAAATACAGTTTGGAGAAAATGGCTTTAAAAGTTGTAACTTAGATATTAACTTATCAAGATGCGCCACACCTGTAGTCATTGATGTCTTATCAAATGCAGGGCTTCTGGAGTGTTTTGCTCTTCGGCTGAAGAGCTTTGCAATACCCCACAAAAGCACAGCAGGTCCCAGAATAGTATTGGCATACAGACTTGTTGACGGCGGTCTCTGGTGCTAAGGGGAGTAAACCTCCCTGCACCACTACTCACATTCACATGTTGGTTGCATGCAACGGCACATTTTTTTAGCAATGACCAGATGACTAAATGAAAACTTTCGGCAGCATTTTGAACTTTTTTTCTAGGCAGCGATTGAGGAGCTAGTGGCACATTAGAAAGGCACTGTTACACGGGCGGCAATGCAGCTGAAACATGCATGCCTTGCAAGCCAGCACTTATGTGGAGCTTCACGCTCTGGTTTTGCATCCTAATGTTTGCATCAGCTACCATATTTCGAGAACATTGTATTGTATACTTTTTCTCCTTTGAACCTTGTGAGGGCCTGGAGAGCTTCCGGAATGCAGTGGAACTTTTGTTGAATATTGTGAGCATGGCTAAATGGCAGTTTTGGCTACCCCCCTCTTTTGCACTTTTCATTTTTCTTGGTACACACACGCACGCACGCACGCACACCTTTGGGTGCGAACAAATTGAAATAATCAAGCCAAAAACGTGACAGTCCCGACCTGTGAAATGCTTAACCGCGGGTCTGAGGAGTTCGCGCACGATGTGCCTGATCACTTTGTCCAATGGGCTGATGCGCAAAATGCCTAGCTGTGAGTCCAAAGAGTATGCACTCGATGTGCATGGTCACATGTCCTGAGGATTGCGTGCGTGATATGTTTGGAAGCGAACTTCAAAGCACAAATGCTCGAAAGGCTTATCTGTGTGTGCGAGGATATCGTTCACGAAGTGCTTGGTTGCCAAGTCTACGTTGCCAATGTTCAGAATGCTTAGCCATGGGCCTTGGACGTCCAGTAACGGAGAGGTTGCCGCGCTTCTTTGATGTCCATGTTGCGCCCGTTTCGACACTCGTCTAAATCACGGTGGTCGAGATGTCGAGAGCTGTGAGATGCGAAGAGCAGACGGCGCCCTTATGGAGCAAGCACCAGATCACGTGACTGTGCTGGTCACGTGGCGGGCGTAGCCAATCGGAGACTCCAGAACAACCTTCAATCATTTGCTCTTAGAGTGCAGCTCTCAGGTGCCCGTTCCTGCGGCAAGCGCCCGCGTAACCGACCAAACGAACACAGGGAAGGATGAAAGCGAATGCGGAGTGCAGCTGGAGATAAGAGTGCGATAACAAATAGACTGCGAGGAGAAGGATACAGTGGAACCATGATGCAGAAAGCGGAGGAGGATATGGCAAAAGCGTGAAAAAGAAAAGCGTAATGCCGCGTAAGATGGGCTTTGCAGCAACAATGGCTACAGGATGGCACCAGAGTAGTGCATGTCATCTGTATGGAAACAGCGCTGCATGAGCAGTGGTCTGTCTGCGGCGGCTGCTGTGAATCGTGCCCCCACACCGCCACTCAGTCTCCCGATAAGCGAGGCAGTTGTGCCACACATAGCTCTGTTCGCAACGTGCCACACGAGACAGATTGTCAGGGCCAGCCAACATATAGTGAAATGAAAACCCGTATATAGCTGCCCTCAAATTTCGTATTAGGGACTATCATAATTGTCTATAAAAATCTTGTGCACTTGTTTCTCTATGGAGGAGATAGCTGGAGCAGCAGATTACAAGACTGAGAAAAGTGCTTTCTGTCGAGACCAAAATGGTGGCGCTCAGTTGCATCATTCCAGAGATATTGTGGCTTGAAAAACTCTGATCTTTCGTGATTTCAGTGAAATTTTTTGCCACCTTTGCTGATGAAACTTTTTAGACTACTAGTACGTGGTTTTCAGGATCAGATAGAAAAAGGGTTATAGAAACTGAAAATGTGGTTTTCAAAAAACCTATTTTCTAACCATTTTTCACAATGTGAAAGCCATGTCCCCCCTTGAAATCGTCTTCGTGTAGTCTGACATTGAGGCATTGGCCAGTTTGTCCTATTTACTTAATTCTCCAAGAAAGGAGAATGTTATACAGAACGTGAAAAAAATGTGCGCCGCTGCACCTGCCTGCATATGCCCCTCACCTTTGCCACACTAAATTTTGTGCGGCACACCCCATACGGCACCCCTTCGTCGTGTCGTGCTACGCAACACTGGCTTTGCATGCCAGTCTCCCTTCCACCCATCCAATACAGAAGTCGACTGTGCCGACATTGGAGGCGTCGAAGAGAGATGGGGTAGTAATGCAACAAAGGTGTGCCGTGTGTGCTGCGATGCACAAAGGCGGTTGTGGTGAAGGTGTGCTGTATGCAGTTTTTTTTTAAAAGGATTTTGCATTTCTTCATATCACTGCAAACACGCAGTAGGCAGATTTAATTGCTGTAGCAGATAATGCATGGGAGCATTGTATTAGTGGCTTATTTTCACTTAGAGCACATACAAACGTTGACAGTGCATCAACTGCTCATTGTTATATCCGATACATTGTTAAGATCAGTATCGTTATAGGTGGTTCGACTGTGATGGCATACTTTTTATTCAACAGGCAACTGCTTCCGCAGAGGGGCACAAAACACATCCATTGTTAGTTCTATTTTCTTGGACATCCTCATTCATCCCTTACATTTGGTGCGAGCAGCTTCTTTAGTATATCTCTACATTTGCTTCATGACAGGAGGATGGAGAAATTAATTTTTGCAGGAAGGGTGCGGCATTGACTGCAATAGCAAGGTATTCAAATGCACTAGAGCCTCATTAGTACAATCCCGTTTCATACAGTTTCTTGGCACCAAGCTTTGCGATCGAGAACACGAAGGACCCAATGCACTTACACTTCTTTTTTACAGGTTGATATGTTCCTGGAAAACATTATCTTTTGGTATCGACGTTCAGTACATTGCCAAACTGGGATCATGTATGTTTTTCGGCTGCTTCATTCCAAGTGAACAAAAGGCGTGAGGCACGTACAATCGAGAGCAGTAACCACTTGCCGCGGCACCTTCCTCGCAGTACTCGCCCGAGGCGAAAATGCTGCCATGCACTATTTCCTCTTCCGGTACCAGCAAATCTCATGGGTTGTCGCACATTGAATTCATGACTCACTTGCAACAAGCATTTTCCCCTGTCTCACCTATCCTGTAGAGCCATTGGAAGCGTGCTGCATGCTGTAATACGTGGTAATCCAAACAAGGCGTCGTTCCTTGCTGCAGGCCGCGTGAAGAGAGCTTCATGTTTTGCTCTGGCGGTGGCGGAGCAGCATTGCCCGCCAGTATTTCTGAAGTAGTCTAGTGCGACCTCAAAGGCCTTTCTCGACTTAAATGAAAAGTTTCAGGCCCTCTTCAGCCCCACAATTTGATTTCATTTGCCATACTTTTTAGAGTGACTCACTGCTGTTCCTGCCCTATAGCAGGCTCGTAATGGTTGCATTTTTTGTGTACCGCTGCCGTAACCTGCCTCTGAGTGTTTGACAGGAAGCAGGGGCCGTATTCTGTAGCGGTTCGTTTTGGAACCGGTTCCTTTTGGCTGTTGCCATTGGTCGGCGCTTCGTTGTCATCCCTGGTGGGCGCGACGACAAATTTTGATGACATCGCACAGGTTGCCAACCATCTAGAAAGGAACCGGTTCCCTGCTGTGAGAGGAACCGCGGAGAAGTGGTTCGCTCGAGGGTCGCGCGCGGTGGCGAGCATGATGTCGAGGGTTGCTAGGGCAACCGTGGCTGCCGGCTAGTCTCGCGCCAGCTGACGAGCCGGCACCTAGATGAGACGAGACTGAGACGGCAATGGCGGCTCCTTTGGTTGTGCTAGGTTGTGCTGCTGGCGAGCGCCGAAAGACAACGACGCGACGAGAGGCAACGACGCGACGCGTTCGGCATGGCCGAAGAAGAGTTTCGAAGGCATTTTAGGCTCTCCAAAGACATAGTGTGACGTCTTTGCGATGAGCTGGAAGAACATCTCGGACCTCAAAGATTTCGTGGTGTCGACACTACGATGAAAGTGCTGTGCACGCTGCGTTTTTTGCCACCGGGAGCTTTCAACAGTGCGTCGGGAATGAAGAAGCGATTGCACTGTCGCAGCCTTCGGTCAACCGGATCATTACAGCCGTCGCCAAGGCCATTACGGTTGTGGGCAAAGAAAAAGGATAGGTTAGATTCCCATCCACGGCGCAACAGAAAGCCGCCGTCAGCTGTGCTGGCCCAACACACACGACGCCTTTGCTAGGTAGGGGTGCTCCTCGACAAATGAAACGAGTATTTCGCGCTGCCTCGCTGAAACATGAGGACCCAGCCGCCTGTCCTTGTGCGACGACATCGTTTCGGTTTCGGTGTGCGAACAAGTCCAAAATGTAAACAAAGCGAGGCAAGTTGTTTGTATAACATATGGCACACCACCTAGCGACTAAATAATATAACACAAATAAAATTACAACTCCCAGTAGCCGTCTGCGCCGCAAGCTCACATTTATTACTGAAAATATATTTGCAAGTGTTCTATACAAACCAATGTTTTTTTATCAAACCAGCAACATCCTTCAATTGCTATACCGTCCCCCAAGTACAAACAAAAATGATGACGTGATCTTCCGGCAGACCGCCGCTCGTTCATTGGTTCCCCTCATGCCGCCCCGTTCCACTCTTTCTCCGAGTGACGTAATCCTGACGTAACAGCCAAAAGGAACCGGTTCCAAAACGAACGGCTACAGAATATGGCCCCAGTGTTTTCAGTGCTACATAGTGTGTATAAGAACCTATTAAATATTGCAGCTAAAATTAGTTTCTTATATTGTTTTACTGTTTCACTTCCAGAACTGTATTGATGTGCTTTTGGAGAAGTTTAATGAGAAGATTGTGTATGTTGGAGTGACTGGCATCATCATCTGCTTCATTGAGGTAAGGACTATCATTCTTTCTAATGCCACAGTTCAACAGAAGTGTGCAAAAAGCATCTGTAACACACCCGTGTAAAATTTTACACTATCAGCCCCAAGTACTGTAGTACATAGACCGTGCAAGGGCCACGCCCCCAACTTGGCAGCCCAAAATTTGGAAAAATAATTTCAGCGGAGAAGTAATTGTGTTCGGTACCCCGTTGCCGCCTGCACATTGGGGTATTTTTGCTTGCTGCATACTTCCACATGCCGCTACTAGATGGTGAGCTGCGCATTGACCTCTGGTGCAATGCTACATCTGGGGTTTGCACAAGTTAAGACTGTGCCGGCACCACGTTGATGAAAAGGTCTGGTCCTGCGTAATGGCCACACCTCGCTGAAATTGTGAAAAAGTGCAGCCCTTACTATATGTGAGTCTGAACGGTAATCTGGGTACAGCCAATTATGCACTACATTGAACACTCAGTACATTTTCTAGCAGTATTCATGCAGATAAATCCTCAACCCTTTCAGCACCGCGGACGTACCGTTGTGTTCCTGTTCTGCCGCATTCCTTTTGACATTCCTTTTGTCAGATAGGAATGTGAGGACCACACTAAGAGAGCATTTGCCATTATACGTCATTTTTACACTGAAGCTGTGTACCTCTACCCCCAATGCATTTGTCGTGCCCGTGGGCAAAAAATTTCACCGACAATTACGGTACTCCCTAATGCAAATTTTAAGTGCAGCTGTTTAGACGTTTTGAATTCGTGATATATTATGGCAAAGAATTTGATTCTGAAGTGATTCTGAAGGACAAGGTGCTCGCAGTGGTGGTGCTGAGTTTCCGCTCGAGCAACTCGTTTAGCAGCAGCGGCAGACGAAGCATTTCCACCAGTTGTATCGCGCATTGTTCAGAATGTGTGAACATGGGGGAGTGCGTGGCCGGCGCAGAGTGAATTCTCACAGTAGTGCGGCAGGTGAAGTAGCACATGCGCAGTGGGTCCGAAGCCCACTCCAGTGCTTTGTTTCTGCACTGGCCGTGTGCCAGGTCATGCTGGCACTCCGCTTACCGCCTCCTGGTCGCACTGCACCCTCTTCTCCACTTTCCTCCTCGTGGCTTTCATCCCCCTGCTGTGCTCTGCGTTTGCTTTCATCTTTTGCTGTGTTCGTTTGCTCGGTTATGCTGATGCTTGCCGCAGGAACGGGCTCCTAATAGCTGTACTCTAAAACTCAACCAATCGCAGCAAGAGGCACATGCTGCTAGGTTCCTTGCTAGCACCACCAGATGGCGCTCGCATCAGCGGTGGCGGCCGTGTGGGGGAAAGAAAAAGAACTAGAAAGCTCGCCTTCACACATAGTGTTTGCTGCAAGTGCTTCCCAGCAAAGATTATGGTTGCATAAGCTACAGTTGCTGAGAAGTGGCAACCGTAGCATACGAAGAAGGGAGTGATGTAACTACACTTTCATATGTAAAAGAACCCATCTAGCAACTGCTTTCATTTGTGTTCTGATAGTGCTATGGAAAGGCCACACATAGTTGGGACTCCCAAAGGACAGTGTGAACACGATGAGGGGCAACAGGAACAGTAACATCAATATGCACCACGGAGTCATGTTTAGGCTAGGTAGGACGCAGCGGTTCCTGCCCAAAAGCAAGCCATGCACAGTTAGGGTGCCTGAAAAGTAGTGTTAATATGATGAGCAACGAAAGGAACAGCAACCTCAGTATGCACAATGGCATCGGGCTCGGGAGGACCCAGTTCAAGGCTTTCTCACATTGGTCTATCGGATCAGGTGATACCAAAGCATCGCTGGCCAACCACCTTCACAGTGTACACTGGAGCCCCCCCCCCCCCCCCTTTTTTTTCTTTCATTTCTGCACAACCAAAAATAAACGGTTTCATTCATTTTATAATATTGTAGAAAAATAACTCGATGCCGGGGGTACATCACACTTGAAAAAACCCGACACTGAAAGGGTTAAAGCAAGCTGGACATTGGATATATTGTGCTCGGAGTGCCTAAAACTTGTGCCTTAAAACTGCCTGCCGCGGCCTTTTTTTTTCCATGTGCGATTTCCAAGCACGCTTTATCTGTCTGAACATAAAGCTGTCTTCACAGTATGTTTTGAAGTAACCGGGTGGGGTGGGATACAGAACCCAATTGAGAGCTTGGGCATTATCCCGGTGCCCAGGGTGTTCTCGTTGAAAAGGTTTGCAGGAGGCAGCTTATGCCCAACTCTGTTGGATTCAGATCGGGACATGCATTGATGAGTGCTTGTGAGGCAAAGTTCTAATGTGTCTTGCACAATAGCCGGTTCTCTTAAAGCTTCGCCGTATTATAGCAGTGTTATGTGGTGAACCATATCAAAAGGGGAGAGGCCACTGTCACGGGACATGGTACATGTTTCTTAAAGGGACACTGAACAAAACTTTTGCCACCTAGGTTTGTAGTCCAAATGAAAACTTGGGTTCTGAAATTGGTTGACACAACCTTGTTTTCAAGCAGAAAGTATTGGAAAATAATGAATTTCATTCATTTTTTACAAAATACCGCACCTAGCGGCCGTGCTGCAAACTGGAGGAAGTGACATTTCTGTGACGTTGTCTGTGCTGGATTCCGGTGTGCCAGCCATCGCCCGTATCTCTCCACCCACATGGATGGCGCTGGAAGGCAGTGGACGATGTCTCAAAAGTGCACTTGCTCTCAGCTGCATAATTGATTTTGCAAGCGGAGCTTGTGCCCAAGTTTTCAAAATCACCGTTTGTGCTGTGTGCTGCTTCGTAATGTGATCAGTAAAGCACCTGGCACAATGCAGGAGAATGCCTCTACACTGCTGCACGCAAGGGTGTGGGAAAAGTATCGTCTGGCGAGACAGGCCATGTCATACCTTTTTGGCAGAGCCAAAGCTTCGAAGGATATCAATTCGTGCTGCGCACTCATCTCAGCCATCATGAGTACTGTCAAAGCGTGACTTTCTGAGCTCCCTACACTTTGAGAACAGTGACTATCACATGAGCCCCGCTTTGCTGCAGAGCTGCAGCATGTCAGCGAAAGGGCAGCGCCTAAAGCGTGGCGCTGTCCCCTCCATTTTCTATAGAAAGTGGAAAGAAGAAAGGAACAGAGCAAGCGGAAGGTGGACTCGAGAAGAGAAGACGAAAAGAGTTGTGCCTTTTAGTTCTTTATTGCGCAGTGGCCGGGTGATGATCAAAGGCATCGTGCCATTTTTGTACTGCTGCTCTCTTGAGTGGCATTCACTGGGGCATTGTAGTAGCAGGGTCCTTCAATACGTTTCATCCGTTCATGAAACTTCCGTATAATGCTATATGGAGAGCTTCATATAGCATCCGCAGGGGATGCTGAATGGACACCAAAGGCGTATGCGTACGCTCGCTATTGCACAAGGGTTGACTGCCAGTATCGGCATGTGAATATTGTCAGGACAACATGCAAATCACCGCCCTGTTTTTTTAGCATTCAGAAGCTTCAGCGCAAACAGCTTTGAAACACCTACGCCTTGTTTCATTTAAAGCTTCAACTGCGTTTGAAACAGTGCCTTATTTCATTATTCGAATTGTACACTTGGAATACTGCAGAGCAAGTTAATATTGCACTTTTATGTCATTGCGCCACTTGTGCAGTCGCTTTCGCTCGCACCTTGCATGGTAGTGCGCTCACAAAACAATGAGGTAGATGTCTGGCTAGTGCTGGCTGCCCACTTCTCTTGCTACTGCAAACTGGCATACACGACGTCACGGTGCTCGAAGCGCAGCCCCGCATATGCTGGCTTGCAGCCGCCGCCACCGCCATGGGCTCAAAATTGTCCAAAAGTAGCCATCTGTTAAAAAATATGGGAAATAAACACTGTGTATCGAAACAGTAACACCTTCCCAGTCGAATTTCGACACTTCCCTCATTTTTTCATATTTTTGTACAGTCATACACATGTGCGCACAATACACATACACACACAATCATACACATGTCTGCATCATCTCCGGTCACAGTAGGAGCACGAAGATGTTTAATAACTGTACTGGCAGCCATTCGGAGCAGTTTCTGACATTGCTGTGGCCCAGGAAAAATAGTGAAATGCTTCTTTTTACTCTTTTGTCATCGTCCCTCTGCTCAGTGAATCTCCCGAAATTCGAAGTCCCCTAGTTGCAAATCGTGAACAGGATAACGTCAGCTGCAGAACTGTAGATATATTCACTGTTGACCCTCACTTCTAATCCTTTCCAGTTGAATACCTTGAATACTTCTTCTAAGCAGACAATGGATACGTCTTCTTGCCTGACACTTTCCTTCATTGGTATTTTCCCACTTGTGAAGAATTAAAGTAGCTGTGAAGTCTTCATACATATTTGCCAAGATATTCATATATGCTTCCTGTAGTCCTTGACTACGCAGTGCCACCATGACTGCTGGTATCTCTACTGAATCAAATGCCTTTTTGTAATCTATGAAATGCATGTAGAGAGGTTGGTTGTACTCTACAGATTTCTCTTACCTGATTGATATGGGTGGAAACTATTTTAGAGTACCCCTTCCTGAAGCCAGCATATTTGCGTTGGCTGTCATACATCCAATATACTCAGGACAACACTTCAAACTCATTGTTAAAGTTTGTTATACTGTGGTTCTAATATACTGACATACAGTTAAACCTCACTATAATGAAGTTAATCAAATCAGTAGTGTGGTTTATATCTAAATTGTTGCATCAAAATTTCACTTTTTACGCACTTTTTATGCAAGTAAGTACAGTCGCCAATGGATTTTTCTTACACCAAAGGGGCTGCAATATTTTTAATTATCAGGCAGTTGAAAAAGGCAAATTTGAAGAAAAAAAAATAATTTTGTTGAACTTGAATCTGTGTTGAAAGATGCACTTTTATGCCGTGTATCTTCACATCGGTGGTATGAAGTGAAGCCAGCCACACTTTCGCATTCACTTCGCTCCTGTGGCTCATAGTATCGCCCACAGTGGGACAGCACTATCATGAACAGTGTTGCCATAATTTTTTAAAGCGTGTCACTAAAGGGAGGCAAAGAAGTCACCAAATTTCCACTGAATTTTGTTGTAATGTTGTTAAATTATCACTTGAACTTCTCAGTGAATTTTGGGTAACATATTAGGTGTTTTTGGAACACTATACCTAGTTATGCTAGCATGGTTAAATCATTTACCAAAATGTCTCGCGTTTGCTGGGTGAGTGGGGAATAAACAGAATTCAACAGCAGTGTGGTCTGCTTTGACTTTACTATTACGCTTACATAACAACATACAATGACAGCTGAAATTCTGCATTTACCTTTAGAGTGTAAAGTTTCAAATGCGGCACAATTCAAAAAGAATACAAGCAATCTGATTTTTCTAGCACGCAAATGCACTTGGTGCACCTTATCCCTGAAAATGTTTGTTCTCTGTACTTTTGAAAGGATAAAAAAATTCTCCAAGACTTGCAAGGTCGCGTATTTTTTACACGTCGATGATAGTGATGTGACGTTTATGTAGGTCAAATACAATGCTTCCACCCCTTGGTCTACCTGAAGGCTCTTCGTAGTATTTGGCAAAAACATGTGATAAGGCAGCCGCGTGTTCATGCTTGAGTGAATGGGCCCAACTGCTCCTATGTGTGCACATTTCTAGTCAATCTCTTATTATTCACCTGTTGCATTCTAAGATTCGCAGTGAATTTTGTAAACGTCTCCCAATGGAATGTATTTAGAGTAAGTACAGAACCCGTAGTGATAAGACCCATTCAAATTTGTTTCGTAAAAATTAAAAAGTGTTTCATTAAAATTGAAAGTCCACACACCAGATGCCTGCGTTTAGCTCTATTGTGACAGGCTAAAGAAAAGTGGCCAATACAAAATTTAATATTTGTAAACCTCCTATGGTTATGGGTGAATGGTAAAAGTGAAAGCACCATTAATTGGAGTATAGAATGCACTGCTTGACCAACTGTAGTAAGGGTGGGTAAATATTCGAAAATTTTACGTAACGAATCTAATATTGTCCTATTTGGTTTGCTCCATGAATCTAATAGCCAATATTCAACTCTTGAAAGGCACTATTTGAAAATTAGAATATTTTTAAATAGTGATCATTTCTCACATAGACTGTGCACAATAAAACATAAAGCAAAAATAAGATAAATTAATGCTATTCTGTGGACATTAGATTAGAGCACACTGCGTCACTCGGAAAGCCACACATCTATGGCTAAACATGATTAGCAAAAAAAATATGTTCTTTTGACATGACATTTGGCAGTGAGTAGTATTGCATTAGTTATGTTGGCGTGGTCTCCATGAACTCATTGGGCACGCCGGGACGACGGCTTGTAGAAAAGACACGCAGACGCAGGCAGGTACTGAGGCAAAGAATCGATTTTATTCAGAAAGCAGCCATTTAAATAGGCCCTGCAGTACTACCACAGCACCCCCGAGGGCAAATTAGGTCGGTTCCAAAACCGAAACCTCGGTATAACATCCCCCTTTTTTTTAGAAGTCGGGGGAAGAAACCCTTATACATTTTTAACGATTTCTTAATACTACAATTTACTCGTAGTTACATTCCAAGGCCATTATATAATTCGAAAACTAATTCACAACTCTCTCCCAGCTTACTAAAAAAAAAGGTAAACAAATGTGATGCACAGTAGAGCACTCCGTAATTTTTTTTTTTTACACACAAACAATGCAAATACACATCCAACCACATCAAGGATAAACATGTAACAGTTACACTGCACCACAGACAATAAATATCTGAACCCATGTTCAGTCACACATCCAAATGCAATGTAGTAATGAAGAATGTAAACACAACCATGAACTGTACAACAGACAATAAAAAATTATCCGAACACATGTCCTGAGTCACTTAAACGTGGAAATGCAATGCATAAATGAGGAATATAAACACGTGAATTTGTGTGCATCAAGGAAGAAAATCTTTGAGGTGGCGTGGTTTCTGCTGCTGCTTTTTTGACTGCCGAGGCAATTGCATTAAAAGTTCAGGCTGAGTGCCCTCTGTAGGTGCCAGTACTGGCTCCGAAGCTACCTTTGAGCGTTCCTGCTCAGTTAAACACCCACCAGGCAAAACTGGGGTTTAGAATAAAGACTTGACATTTCGGCTTCCACGTTCACTGAAGCGCATGCCAGATGACTCTGAGGGTGAAGAACAAGGTTCGAAAGAATCGGAAGATTCATTGACACGCTCTTCGGGAACAGCTGGAAGCGAAGACTTGTGTAGAACTGCATGGAAGCACGAAGGCTGAGACATGAGCCTTACGTAGTAAAACACGTTGTGGCGCTAGTTGTTGCATAGCTTTCAAAAGATGGGGGAGGGGGGGAAGCGCCAACAGTGACGGCACACTAAGAAGTCCTGTCTTTGCACCTTCTTAGTGTGCTGTCACTGTTGGCGCTTCATCTTTTGAAATGAGCCTTATGTGTTTCAGAGAAAGCATGGGACTGGGCACATCAGTCATTCGTTGTGAAGCTGCCTGCATTGAGCCACTAAGTTCAGTTACATGCTTATCAGGTGAAATTAGGACCATTTTGGCTGGGCACCACAGCCAGACGTACAGCAGGTGCCTGAACAGAATCTTCAGATTCCTTGAAACGCTCGGCAGTGGACGCTGCTCGCGGAGCAGTATGACTGGGCGCATCAGTCAGCACAAGTAATTGTGCCCAACTCTCTTGCCTTACGGCCAAACATTGAACACTCATTCGAGCTACTTCACGAGCTGTATAAAAGCACTTGCGAATGAGAACTGCACTGAAATGCAGAATTCACTGAAGGAATATCTGAAGTAACTGCATCTGACTGTTTTACGAAAGAATTTGCAAGAGGGGTATATGCCTCGGCATGCATGCGACTATAGAAAAGCCTGGTAAGAATGTGCTCAACACGCTAATTTAGACGTGATGTACAGTTCACCTGGGTTTTCCGTGGAGCTTGCCGTTGACGCTTGAACTTCGGTGACGCTCGCTGGCATTGAAGTTCGATGGAACTTCAGACGTGGTACAGTTCCAAAGTCTGATGTAGTGTGCAAGTCCACTAAGGTAGAATGTTCCAACACTCTACGCTGGTTCACTCTCAGTGGTGGTGAAGTCGAACAGGCGTTGGCCTGCAGAGCACTGTCAAAGTCCGTTGCACCATACAAGGTCACTAAAGTCTATTGATATTCTGTGCAGCGGGAACCATTGTCAAAGTCCAGTGTAGATGTGGCTTGGACACGACAGTCGCTCCATCGATTACTACCTTCAATGCCTTGATAGCATCATGTTTAAGAAATGAGAGTTCAGTCACGTGAAAGTTCACCGGTGCTAACTTGTCTTGAAATTTCAGTTGTGTTGAAAAATCCTAAGTTCTTCACAACTTGTTGCAAATAGTTCTGAATGACCAGATGAGACTGAAGGAGGTGGATGTGCAAGAAGTATCTCTTGTAATCATGAATATTCAATACACAATCGCTCCGGTGCCAATCATCAGCTGTAGTCATGTTCACTTGAACGGAAACACGCATTGGGGGCTTGTTCACTGGCCGCTATCTTGGAACAGAGACAGGCAGGACGGAGAAGATGGCTGCCACCTTGGACTGGAGTGGGACAGGGAAGGTGACTGCCATCTTGGAATGGCGCCAGGTGGGGAAGATGACCGCCACTTGATCTCTTAGAGGACGACGGTGGTCAAGTTTGCAGTCTTCTGGCTGCCAATGTTGTGATATGCCATCTACTTGCAGAACGCCGAGTTGCTGCATCACTTTTTCTGTTCGCTCGTCTTCCTTGGCCACTTCCATTGCTTTTCTCACCGTAAAATTAGTGCCCGTTTGTACGAAGTGGCAACGAAGTTGTTGTGACAAGGCACAAAGAATTTGGTCTTGTAGCATTAGATCCGTTGCTGCACCAAACTTGCATAGTTTAGCCATCCGTTACATGTCTTGTATGAATTCCACCGTAGATTCAGTGACACTCTGCGTCCTTCGCTTGAAGTGGAGACGACTTCAGAATTCGTCTTCTACAAAGCATTTGTCCTCGGTATCTCCAGTTCCCTCTTCAGCACCTGCCTGTGTCCATTCTTCAAACTCTGAAGTAAATTCCGACTCCCTCCACCCCCAAAGCGTTGAGCAGTAACGCTTTCTTGTGTTCTGGCATGGCATCCCTGGCCGTGTCATCGACTTAGACCTGTAAAATGTGTTACTATTTAGGCCAGGGAATCGCTGAGGTGCCGGGACATGACAAAAATTTTGATGGGGGAATTGCAGCATTCATGGGGAAAGAGGCAGGAGACAGGAGACGAAATGAGGCGGAAGGTGACGCCACAGTAGCGTCGAAGGTGGCAGGCAGTAGTCGAAGCAAGTCATTATGAATGAGTTTTTGAGGAGCATGGCTGAAATAAAGGCAGTAGACAGCAGTTATGAGGACGTAATCACCATTGAAAGTAACGTTGCGAGTCCTCGCTTACATTTGGCCTCTATGAAAATCAATTGTCCTCGTCAGAATGGCAACGGAATGAGTTTCGCAGGTGCAGCGCTGATAGCGTAATATCTGGCGTCCACAGCAGCAGAATGGCTCATCGGTAATTCTTGTAAGCATCATGGCAGCAATCGACGATGTGCAGCCCGCATGGAAGGATAATCCTTGTCGCCAAACTGTTATGTTGGCGGGGCCTCCATGAATGCCACACCGGGCACGTTGGGTGCCCCAGGACACTGGCCTGTGAAAAGGACACGTAGACGCAGGCAGGTACTAAGGCGAAGAATCTTTTTATTAAGCGAGCAGTCACTTAAATAGGCTCTGCAGAACTATTACAGTGCCCCCTGAGGGCGAATTAGGTCAGCTCCAAAACCGAACCTCGGTGTGACATTAGTACTATTTATGTCCTTTCATTGGGTTAAACATGAATATGTTTCATTGCAGCATACTTCACACAGTAGTGGCCTCATTAAACTTTTTTTCCTCTGCCATTGCTGCAGATAACGCTCATATGATATGATTGCGTAGGTATAGATATTTTTTTGGTCAAGATTACCTTCATAAACTTGATATAATAATGCATGACCACGTATGCTCCAAAGAGCCCAGTGCTTGCAAAAAAACTATATTGTCGTTTCTAATGCTTCATTTGTGCTTCTAATAAAGCATGCTTTATAATGTGTAATGTATTGACACTTTTTAATGTTGTTAATGCCACAATGTTAAGATTAATGTGATTGGTAAGAAAGCTGTACATTCACAAACTGCCTATTAGAACAATGTTTGGTATTCCATTTGGTTTGCTTCTGGCACTATTCAGTTCATATTCGATTCACTTACATAACTATTCACTTTGGTCTCGTAACTACTGTTTGTACATTCCTAGTCTCTAATGCTCGTATGGAAATCGTGCTGGATGCACTCCATTTATGCTTGGGGATATGCTTCCAAATGTGTCGGTGGTTAGTTGGAATAGGAAAAACATTAATTGTAAGTGAGCTTACGAGTGCTCTGGTGAGAACAAAAGGGATGCACTTTGTCTTAGTATCGCCATGCCATTTTCTCATCCCAAACAATGTTACCCTGATTGTGGCCCATAGTAGACAGTAGCAGCCTAGTTGGATGGCTGTGATGATAGCCGAACCTCGTTATAAGTCTCAGTCCATGAAAATACCTTTGTTACATATGATATTCGTTATAAGCATACATGCAGATAATGGCAGAGAAAGAATTGTGATAAGGTCTATGCAAAAAAGAAAAGCAAGCAGTGCTTTCGACGGGGCAACAGAACGGTATCCTGCGTAATTTGATGGCACGTCGGCATCTTGCCATGCTGCTATGAGGCACTTCAGCAACAATACTGTATTTTTCATGTGTAACCAGTCCCTCTGATTACCAGGGGGAAAAAATCGCGTATAACTGGCAGACACCACTGCGCGCAACAGTGCTCCAATAGTTATAATAGTCTTGCAGATTCACAACTCTCCATATTGTATCTTCAGCCAGCAGCTTTGTTCCCACCTTTTTAGTGACACTCATAATCTTCTACGCTGTGAAGAGCTGCCATTGAGCACAGCTATCGTGATCAGTCCTGGTTTGCTGGCACCATCAGCACTGTTTGTGCACTGCAAACACAGCAAAAAAGGCAAAATGGCAATCCGAAAAGAGAATAGGTGGCCGTCAAAGAGAGAAGAGCAAGCTTCAACACATTGATGTTGGGTTCCCCAGGAGATAATGAAACCTAAGATGGTAGAGAACTTGGCCTTGAGGTGTGGCTTCACATAAGTGCCATGTGCACTGCTGTGAAGCCACACCTCTAGGTGACATTTGCATATAATTTGCAGGTGGACTTTACTGTTATGTTCAAATTTTTGGTGTGGGGTAGATGTGCAAAAATACGATGCAGTGAAACCTTGTTAAACTATAGTTGGCAGGAGCTCGGAAAAAAGTATGTGCTAAATGGTAGTACTGTTTAACCGAACTAGCATGATATCGCCCACTTACCTGTCAAAAATGTAACACGGAACTCTGAGAGAGTGCGATGAAAGGGGAAAAAAAACATGCAGTATTTATTCACTTCGCGTGACAAGTGTTATTTTCGTTTGATGCCGCGGCGGCCTAGCATGACAACAGCGGCCTCAAACTTACTGAAGCTGCGTGCCAGCTTTTCAACCAGCCCCCTTTTCTCGGCAAACACTCGCATGGCAGATTCCTCGTTGGCATTGCGTATTCTCCATGCATGCGCGCGGTAGTGCTGCAGAAGTCCCGGGGCGCCTTTTTCATTGCCGGGTGCTGTTCTCGTCGTGACGATTGCATTCATGAGGCTGGCGTAATACGCAGCTTCTGCCACTGTCGGGCTTGAATCACCCATGCTGTCGCCTTCTGTGTCGTCCTCGTCACTGTCGCTAGTCGACACTTCGGCAACAACAGAGGCAACGATGGCGAAAAGTCGAACCTCATGGCCGACATCTCTTCGCGGTCCACATGCCACACACAGTAGTCAACAGCAGATCCCTGTCGCGTGCCAGCACCAACTTCTTCGTGTCACGTTTGACAGCACGGACAATGTCTAATTTTTCTTCTACGCTGAGCACCCGGTGTCTTTTTTTATCCGAGCTTCGGCATGGCGCAAGTCATCGCTTGCACAACGCCACAACGCTCGACGCTCTCTGGCAAGGCGCCGAAATGATGTTGATGTGGCTTCATGTGCAAACGCACAGGGCGCTTGGAGGCCATTGTTCTGATCTTTGAGGCTTGTTGTTCTTCCAGGCCGCCCGATAGAGACAACGCACTGCCGTGTTTGCACGACGAAAAGTGGAAATGCTATGTTTTAACCGATGCGTACGCGATAAGCTGGTACGGTTTATGTGGATACAAAACACATTATGTTCAATGGCTACTGAGTCGGGGATTTGACTTCACTACTTTTAAAACGGATCTACTGTTTAAGCGGGTACGGTTTAACGAGGTTTTACTGTACATGAGCACGCTCTGCATCCCCACAAATGCACAACCGTGCCATCGATGTTCTCGTGTGGGATTGGCACATTTGCTTGCCAAATGTGGTCCAACCAGTCAAGCTACTGGCTTAAATGCATGTGCGTCCAGTATGTATCATTTCAAGTTGCTATAGCCAAGTTTCGTTGCCGGCACACGTTTTGGGTGCAGAGTGGACCACACGTGGATCCACATTCCATTACTAAGGCTGTCGGTCTAGCCTGTGCATTGGATCTATGCTCGATCACTGATAAGATCTGAGAGTGCAACAAATTGACAGTGAGCCTCATGCGATGGCTTGCCACCAGTCACTGCTGGCCGTGCTGCTTAGGCCACTAGGCGTAGCCAGTGCCATTCCATCGTCAACCAAAGTTGCAGTTTTATACTACTTAACATTGGTGAGGTGAACAGTGCGTATTTACATTACGCACTGTTCACCTCACCTATGTAACATTTACCCTATTTAATACCCTCCCTAGAGGGCCTTTAGGGTTATTGTGAAATAAATAAATAAACATGACTGGACTGTAGCTTTGTTCATGACCACCATGCTTGTGGCATTGCGCATTCAGTTGATGCCCGAAACACCATGTAGCATCTGAAAATTTGGTTACTTTCAAATGGTAGGTGGCGTTGCCGCAGGGAAGTCCAAATAATCTCATTCCAATACATTGACCCCCTGAAAAGTCAACCAGCGACTGTAATGGACATTTTCGTTGCCAGAATATATATGGGGTGATCATTCTTAAGCTTCCCAGAATTTGAAAAAATTGTCTCCTGCGGATAACATTAGTTTTTGAGCTAGATTATTCAGAAATGCACACATTACTTGCACAAGAAACTGAAACACTTCTGTTTAATGGTGGCTGCCAGCACTAGGTGCAGTCTGTGCCTAAGCGTTGTTCTTGACACATTCGCTACTGTACAAGCCAATGCTTTTGAACTTGTAATTGCAGTAGCCATCCAACTTGTAATTACAGTAGCCAACCAACTTGTAATTACAGTAGCCAACCAAATATATGGACTTTATCACGGCATTGCCGCAGGGTCCTTAAGGCCGCTAGTGTGGAAACTTAACGTTCAGACATTGTGCTATGGCTTGTTAAGGTTCTTTGTTCAGTTTTCATATAGCATATAGCTAAAATTGCCATTATAAACAACGGAACTAGTTGCATTGCTTGAGGGAAGGCAATTTGTTGGCTTTGTGAATGCTGTTTGTCCGCTAAGTCTAATGGCAAAGCGAATTCTGATTGTCAGAACCAAGCATTAATTCATGTGGAGTGTCAATATCTTCGAATTGTAAAACTTGCATAACGCATGATTAATCACCTAAAAGTGTTCGCCAAGGAGGTGAAATATTTAGTTTCATTGTCTGACCAATGATAGAACTGTGCGCTCCAGCTGTCATTCCGCTTTATGATGCTTTTTAGTATCTCAGATTTCGGAATTTGACTGTTTACACATCTTCACGTAGTATACATATTTCTTTTTAAATAATTGTTGATAGTCTGTGCTCATATTATCTAATCTTGTCTCGTCTTTATGTGCTCTCCCCAATTGTTCTCGTTGATATGTACCAACAAGCTGATTTCTGATCCATTCAGTAATTTACTAGTACAGCTCAAGTTATTTATCTTTAGTATCCCTTTAATGAGGTTTCCAGTGGAGGAACAGCTGCGCCAATTTGTGCCTAGAACTGTCCTTTGCACTGTCCTGCTCCAAAACGGCATTTTAGTGGGACATTTTGCCAAGCCTGTACCAAATAAATCATTAGAAGAAAAGCCTCCTTCTCTTGATGATGCCTTGGTTATCAAGCTGAAACCAAAATTCAGTTTTTATTTTATTTATTTATTTGTGATACCCTCAAGGTACATAATTGTACATTGCAGAGGGGAGAGAATACATTCCAAGAGTAAAAAATACAGGATTAGTTCAAGGAATTTCCAAGGAACAAAAGCTATATGAAAAAACTAGCAATGCATTCATAACAAATAGCATAGACTTACATAACATGAAAATACAGAAAGAGTACACTTTAGCAAGCAGACAATGTTCCCGAATAAGTACGTAATTGTCATTTGCCACCATACATTATACGTCATCATTCTGGAAATCAATGGAGGGGCCACTGATGTAGATATAGTAGACGCTGTCAGTTCTCCAGTCGGTGTTTTTGTGCTTTTGTTGCACTTCCCTCTGGCTGATGCTTCAGTGTACTGCATTAAGTACGGTCTTTTTGTTTGAGCCGTTTGTGCTCCAGTTCAGCATTCCTCATATATGCGTGGCACGGAGCTCGCTCAAGGACGTTGGATCAAAAAGAAGCCTCAAACGAATTCCTTGTCACACATGGTTTAGCATAGTTGTTGATGGCGAATCACTTTAAAAATATTGTCGCAGTTCCTACCACAATATCCTATAACATGTGTAACCAACTGCTGACATATAATTTGGTTCCAAGTGGGAGACCTTCTTTGCCAACTTGCACAGTCGGAAGAGCGGATTCCGTGGTTATGATCTTCCTCGTCCTGCTGCCATTTTGTAAACGAGCCCCGTGCCATTTCAAGCTGCTTCAAAGCAGCTGTTTGTCCTGGGCATTTTTCTCTTGGAGAAATGAATCTTGACTATTCAACTTTCACGTGTGCCGCGGCACACTTATGCAGAAGAGGTTTTGCACATTAGAACAAAGCCATGAGTCGTCACTGTAATCTTGGTTTAGTCGCACACATGTTAGGATGGGATCTTCATGATATGCCCTATATTTCTGAGAACTTTTCTTGCTCATTTCATACTCACAACACACTCAATGCTTCTTGCAAGTCAAAGTGGTAGAAGCAGCTTTATAGCGTGTTATAGGCTCAAGGAAAGCCATTATTTCAAAAATTGAGCTACTGGGGTAATTTTAGTCTGAATGCCTCATTGATGCACATAGTGCCGGCTCCACTATATTTATGGACTGTTCCAATGGAACTTGAGACCATATCAGGTCTACGCATGCATGTTAGACACCACGCCAAAAAGTCATGACTGTTTGGTGCAGGTCTGCTCGCAGAGTAAATGCATTAAAACTAGTCTTATTTATATATGTTTTTGGAGGGGGGGGAGAGGGACCGCACAATTTTTGTTACTTTCCCAGTTCAGGTCTGAACTTGGTTTGCTCCTGTATGCTCGAGCTTCATGTAGGATTTTCTTCATAAGTTGTTTCTGAAGGGACATTCAATTCACCAGGACTGTTCTAGAATTACGAAGTAATTTTTAACACAGCCTTAGAAGCTGTGTTATGGTAGCTTGACTGGCCTTGCCAACCCAGCACACAAAGGCAGCAACGAGAGTTGCAGAAATTTCAGATAAAATCCAAGTACATATGTTTCACAATTACAAAAAGAAAAAGTAGCTCATTCAACACTTTTTAATATAGCATTTTTTGACAACACATAAAGTTCTGCTAGTTTGCACCTATTTAGTGCATTTGGAAAGACAATATTGCAGCAGTTGAAAACCTGTAATTTGTATGTGATTGTGGAATACACCAATGCTCTGTCTTGTTAAGGCAGGATTGGGGAGAAAGCTAGCTAAACAGCCTGCCATCTTGAATTCAGATCTGATGGCTGTTCAGTGATGACCATTAAGGTTCATTATCTTGGAAATTAATACAAAGGTGTGTTCGTTCTTCCTAGACCCCCAATAGAATGTAAGGCTTTTCTTGTAACATCGCTAAATTAGATTAAATGACTGTAATGTTTGTACAGCACAAGTTTTTTCGTACAGGAAATGTTTGCTCATACATCTGTAGCGTGCCCTAGACTTTGCTTGTGCATTCAGCATGACGTGCTAATGAAGCAAAATGCTAAGTGTTTTCACAAATTCAAAAATTTACTGTTCAGGCTTTGTGAGTGGGGCACACTAACCTTGATTTGTTGCGAAAAAGAACAGGATTTATTTTCTTAAATTTCATAAGGATATTAATTTGCTGACGAATTATGTAGTATATCTTGTTTTGTGCATTTTTGGCTGTCTTCAGCATTTGTGTCTGCAGAGCCAAACTTGTCATCCACATAAATTATGTATTTGACAGTACTCTTGACTCAAAAATGTCATTTGTCCATTTCTTTATTGAACAGCAGTGCTTAATGAGACACACAAGCATTGAAGCAGAAGCATGTCCTTAGTGGTGAAAAATGGAGGGACTGACAGACTCCTTAGTGTTGGAGTCTGCACCCACACACTTGTAGATGCTTTGCAACCAGCCCTACATAGCCTTTTAGGCTTAGCATTGTCATGAGTAATTGAATATGGATTTCAACTGTAGTGCAGCATTTTTGTACACTATGTAATGTATTAAGACATAAATTTTATGCCTATGTGCCACTTTGTTTCTTGCACACACATTTTTGGGGATTGGATATGTAGCTGCAGTGTCACCATAGGTTTTGCATGTTTGTGGAGTTCTCATGCTGCTGCACTGTGTCCAGTATTGTGGCGATTTGCACCTTCTTAGGCAAAGATTTCTAGATGAAAGGTATGTTGCAGTGCTGTGAAGGATGAAAAATTTCAGGCTCACTGCAGTGATGCCTTATTGGTTACACTTCCAAGTTCTTGTGGCTATATAGTCTAGGCATTAAAGCCAAGTAGGCAATGTTAACGGATTTCTGTTGAGAAGTGTTGAAATTTCCCTGTTACTCGACAGCACTATCATGTGTGCATATTGCTCTCTGCACTGCTGTCTTGATGTTATTAATGAGATGTAAAAGCATGGCAATATTGTGGTGTCTAATTCCAGTACTGCATATTTATGAGGATCATAGTGAGGCATGACAATTGCAAAGCATGAGGAGGATGTGTACTTACGGTACTCTGGAAGTTTGTCAATGCCACTTAGCTATTCATGTTCTCAATCTGTTAATTAGAAAAGCATTCTCCACAGGAGGGTCTGAAAGTAAGCATTCAAAATCTTTTTTCAAGAGACCCTAGTTATTTTATTGCACTGTGCTGTGCTTGAATATATCGAACAGGAAATCTGAAAAATGTCATACTGATGCCAGTATTGCCTTTTAATACTCTTTGCTGTACATGGCTCATAAAAACATTAAGCTTCATACTGATCTTCACATGGCTGGCTAAACAGTCATGTTGGTCTTTTCATTTTCTAGATGTCACAATCGTTCATCCATAGCTGCCCTAACTCAGAGGAGAATCTACCTGTATTCTCAGAGAAATGCACAATAGCATTTTGTGCAACTGTGCCTTTTATGGTCCTGTGTATATTTTACTTGTCTTCTTTAGTTGCGAGATTTTGCTCCAGAGGCTTATTGCAGACTAGCCCTGCATGCTACACGCAAACTGCTGGGCACTTATGGATGTTTTTATTTTACAGGTTGTCGGCATTGTTTTTGGCTGCTGCTTGGCCAAAGCTATCAGAAAATACGAGGTGGTGTAGGACGACATTCTACGACCGTTCTGTTCTGGTGATGTCTTATTCTGCCAGTCTGTCATCAGGTTCAGTGCTTTCCTCGTTAAGCTGATCTGTACACTTCAAGGTGTAAAATATGCTCTGTGTAGCTGGTGCCAAAACGAAACGGAGTTGTCCACTAGTGCTGCGAAGATTAATTTCCCCCAGTTCTTAAAAAAAAAAAAAGATAGCTTGGATACATTCCGTGCCTTACGATCACAGGACAAATGTTAAAAACCACCATGTGCAGAGTGTACATAAAATCACTGTTGGCATATGGCCTGAATATAACCACCAGTGGCAAAGGTTGGCCTCATGGGCACCTGTTAACCACGATCAATGTTCATTGCCCAAACTTTAGGCAGCCACACTTATTTGGCAGGTATGATCTTAGCATTACCTTACTAGGCTAAATGTAGACTTTTGGTGTTTCCTCTTGAAATAGTTGCAGTGTGATGCTTCTTTATGGACATTTATGCTTTCTACCTGGGATTTCAAATGCCGCACCAGTGTTGTGTTCCACCACTACTTGTGGCTGGATAGTTAGGCGGCATTGTAGTTCCATTTACTGTTGTCTGGCAAATGCTGTGTACTTACGACATGTAATCCAATCTGTACAGAAAATGTTCACTTTAGTAAGCTACTTCACATTTTGGTAAGAATGTGTTCTCTTCATGTAGTTACTGGTATGATTAGCTTTTTCTTTCTTAATATTGTGCTGGCTTTGGCAGTTTGTCTGTGCAGTTGCCTTTCATTTTACCTGTACCCAGCAGTAGTTGAAAGCAGTATGTATTGTTGCTATACTATACGTTATTTAACTGTGTCTAATAAAACAATGTAATGGCTGATGTTTGCGCTTTCAAGTGGAGTAAAGCCATTGAATGTTTGTGATCCTTTTGTGACTGTGTTCTTGCCAGATAATGCCAGAAATTGTGGAAACTGCGGTTTGCACTTTGTTCCTGGTGTAGTGCGTTATCAGTTCAACTAGATGACGCGCATTCTGCACGTCCCCCGTCGTTCGCAATGTGCCCTACGACAATGTGCATCGCCGCAGATTTCCATAAATCATTTCGGCTCCGCACACACACACGTGGACCGCTGGCAGCGAGTGACGTACGTACACCCCCCTTCAGCTCTCTCTCTCTCTCTGAGCAACAATGCCGGATTGTGGTCGTACCCCGAAGCGTCGCCGCTCGACAACTGCGCTGTCACAGGATGGGGGAGCAAAACAAAGGGTCGCCGTCGCGATTCTCGGCGGCCGCTGCGCGTCGCAGGTGCGCGCCGCAGCGCCAAGGGCACGCTGGTCACCCGGACGGCGGCCGTTGCATGCGCGCCGCCGGCTGACGGCTTGATGGATGATGCCGAGCGCGGGAATCCGACCCGTGGCCAGCTGTGCCCAGCCGGCGCGGCGCGGCGCGCGAGGTGACCATGGCGGCCACCGTCTCGCTGCACCAGACCGCCGCCTTCGCGAAGTCTCGGAGCTTTTCAGAGCGCGGCCATGGTACCCGTGTTCAGCTGACCAACTTTTGGCGACGTCGCGGACTAGCGCTGGCTGCAGCCTTGCAAAGGGGAGCGCAGAATTGGTTCGGAAAAAGACGGGAAAGGCGCTGCGTCATCCCCGTCTTTAGGGTGCCTCGATGCGCGCGCTCCCTTCCAGGGCGCGCGCATCGAGGCACACTACCCGTCTTGTCTCCTTTGTGCATGTTCTAATAAGTGGGAACGTGTTCCTTCATACCTGTATGATTACGCTGTTTCTAAAAAAAAAAAAAAAACATAAGCGAACTGTTCTGCTTTGGGCTGAACTTAGTGGGCGCTACGATTACCCAACTTGTTAAGGGACGTTGTTGTCTTTAAAGTAAAACAAAGTGAAGGAGAGGACGAACGAGTGTTCAGTATGTGTATTATTAAGGCCAGTTCCTTCAAATACACGTGCTTCAACATTACATGAGTGTTTCCTTCAAACGTAGGCGCATCACTTGAACTTAAGGGACGTTTCACACAAGATCTAAGGCAACATTTTCTCGTATTGAGATTGTACGTTCATCACGTGGTCCACTTCCGTTGACACATTACGATAAGAAAATAACTACAGTAACTTACGAACTTCTGGCGAGAAACTTCGTCTTGCATGCAACATTTTGTCATCTCTGAAACAGGAAAATAGAGTAACTGATAAATGTTGAAGTTCAAATACACATCTGCCTAAACAAAACTATTTTGTACATCACTGCAATATGCTGACACGGACCAGTTAATATCAACACAAAAATTCGGCAACTCAAACAGTCGCTCACAAAACAGCTGTGGCTTAGTTTCCACACGTTACTGATTAAGGGCCTGGAAAGTACTCGAGACCCCTTGTTTTACTTTCTTGAAGTCATATTTCTTGTCAGATCGAACCGCCTCTAAAATGGCTCGGTCTGATCGCACCAACTCGTAGAACTCCTGGCAGGTTTGCTCAGTTTGCTTTCACCAATGATGCGACCTTGATAAGGTCTACGCTGTATTGACTTCGTTCACTGCTCCAAGCTCCCGCAATGAGGGAAAAAGTTGCCCTGCGAAATCATTAGTCACTGGAATGCTCAGCACAATTGACAGCACTAGTCACATTCGGAAGAACAACTTTCGAGCAGGCTGCTCCACTTGTCCCCTAAACATTTTTTTTTTTATTTCGCTGCGAATAGCTGCCCGATTGCTGGCTGCAGACAGCACAATTCATCCTACAGTTCGTCCATGTTGATGGCGGATGTCAACTGAACGCTGCAACAACTTTCGCAAGGTCACTTAACGTTAGTTCGCACGCTGCAAGTCCAAGCCGCTTCGTTAAAGACGCGACAGTGCGCGCGTGTTCAACCGGGTGCCCACATCGTGGGGAACGGCTGGACGGCGCGCGCAGCTGGCGCCAGAAGCATTCGTCGCCGCCGTAAACGCGCGGCTGGCTTACTTTTTCGGAAGCTTGGAGTGCTCGCAGCTAACACATCCTCAAATGGGGTGGCCAGATGCAGCTAAACTCAAGGCGCTGCCGAAAAATAAGTGAAATGTGGGATATTTTTTGAAGATTTTCCTTTTCCTTGCGGGACGCGGGACAGTCGCGGTACGGGTGGTCACAATACGTCCGAGAATACGGCCCCTGGACACATTCGACGTCGTCGAGCATCAGCGCGTCGACGGCGATGCGTTTTTTTATTTTTCCAACTGCCTTAAGCCACATCTTTTTGTCGACGGAGGAGCGCTCATGGCCGGGCCACGCTCGTGCGTCGGCTGATCGCGTCAGTGCGGGCGAGTGGTGACTTGGGCCACGCGGTTTTCGCCTGCTTGGTTTTGTGGGGGTGCGTGATTTGAGCCCATGAAAATGAGTTCGATTCCTCCGACGTGGGTAGGAGAGCCGGCGTGCTGTGGAATGTTAGATTCCTGCTTGAGACGTGCTTGACGGATGATGCGAGCCTTGATCGATTCCCGTTGCGTCAAGCTCTTAGCACAGCGCTAAAAGGTCACCACGCGCGCCGCTGTTCGGCACCGACGATTCTCGGACCGAGCGGCGGATGCAAACCTGCGCACCATGAAAACGGCTTGGAGGCGGCAGGCGCTGCTGCTGGAATGGGCATGTCTGCACGAAAAGGTCACTGAGGGAGTATCCGCCCGACGATCGCAGCCTCGCGAGTGGCGGCAGTTGCTTCGGTAAACACGACACTAGCCTGCGGAGCGTCCACGCGAGAGCGACAGCAGCTTTGTTATTAGAAGCTCGCGTCTTCAATTGTCCGCTGGCGCGCTTACGTTGCTGTCGCGCAAATGGATGCTTGGCTCTATTATGGCGGTTCTATATTATAGCGATTTTTTTTTTTGTAAACGGAAATAGCGCATCACACATGGAACAAGGGCCATTATACGATTGGATCTACGTTTGAGAAATCAAACCTTCCGTTTCATTCGACATTGTTCAGGAGTGGCAAGTGGCGCGCAAGCAAACATTTAGATTCCAAATTTGTATAATTTCGATATTGTAGGGTTTTATGTGCCGAAACCACGATATGATTGACGCACGCCGTAGTGGGGGGACTCTGGGTTAATTTTGGCCACATGGGATTCTTTAGCGTGCACTCCATGCACGGTACACGGGTGTTCTTGCATTTCGCCCGCATCAAAATGCGGCCGCCGCGGCCGGTATTCGGTCGCGCAACCTCCGACGCAACACCAAAGCCAATACGCCACAACGGCAGCTGTATAATTTGGAACCTGGCCCTGAGGGGTCGAAGCAGCGTAATTCCGCAGCATTTTCGTAGCAATTACGCTGCCTCACTCGCAGCCGAAGATCTACGGAGAAGCTGTCTTGCAAAAATGCAGATCATGATGCTCTCTCCCTTTTCGAGTGAAACGGATGACGTGCTTGCAATTTTGGCTACGACACTTCTGCAGAGGGCTCACACTGACAGTTTGTCATTTAGAAAAAAAAAAAAAGAAAAAGACCGTGCCGAGATATTAGACGCTCGGGGATGTGTGGTGTTGCGAAAGCAGAAAATAACGCCCTTTTCCCTTTCTTTTAATCGCGCCCACGCCGATAGCCACTCATCTCACTTTTAGCGCTTGTTCATGAGCTTGCACCCCCGGCGTTGTAACGTAAAACAGTGAAACGTAAATCAGAGCCATGCTGCACGAACATCTTTGTTCTTCGCTCATGGCCTCCAAGGCAGCACTGGGCATCTTTGCTATTATAGGTGAGATAGGAGCGCAGTAAGTGGATGCCAAAAAAGCATTGGCAGAAAGGCAATAGCGTGGCTCACAATGCCACGCTTACTAATCGTGCGTGTATTTTTTTTTAAGCACCCTCAACCGAGAGGGTTAATGCAAGTGCTCTTTGGATCATGTAAAAAGCCTGTTAGCCAGCTTCCTTACGCCGATGGCTCCCAACCACGGTGAAACTTCTGTAGCTGTCCGCACCCAATGTAGAGCCAACAGCTGTGTACATTTGAGATTTGACTCCGGCGCTTGAAAACATCGTTGTTGTGGCGCAATACGAGCCACTTGTGGAAATGAGTGGAGGTTTCTGCAGCCGACTCTCGAGAAAAGAAAGAGTTCGCTCGTGAGAGCTGTGAGGCTTCGCTTCGGCGTTTGCTTTTCCTGCTGGTTTAATATTTCCGTTTCCTTTCAAATTTCATTCCAATGTTTCTATTGTTGGGTCGCGCAATGGACGCATCTCTTCTGGTGAGGCACTGCTTAATAGTAAGCCTTAGCTAAGAGCCATAGAAACATGTTGCGATATAGCTCTGCTTGGTCCTTGTCCAGAAATACTGTGATCAGGCAGCTACTGATACGAATTGAGCCTAATGTATTCTTGAAAAGGTCGAATTATAGTGATTGTTCGAAGTGGATCTGCGATTTGAGTTTGACATATTTTCAGAAAATTGAACGTGGCACAATTAAAAAAGAGAATCGAGTTTAGAATTCAACTCCGCAGCGCAAACGTATCAAAATTCTGTAAAGCGCTAAAGGGGCCCTGAACCACTTTTTATCAAAGTCGGTAAATGCATTTCAAGTTAAATGAGACTCTTTCAGAAGTAGTTCAATCCGTTCAACAGAAGCGGAGCTATTAGAGAGCTTTAGATTAGGGCGCCCCAACGCTTGCGTCCCTCTAATCTAAAACTATCTATTGGCATTCAAACATCGCGTTCGCGATGCTGACGCTCCTTCAATGATTTGCACTGAGAAAGCTGCGACGGAGTGGGGTGTACCCGCAACTCTCCGCCTATACTGAACGTCGCCGTGGCGCGCAGTTCAAATTTCATTCTGGATATCGGGGCTACATGCAACTGTAGTACATTTGTGCTTTCCGTGTGGCCGGTGACCGAGGTTGTTTATTCTCCCCCCCCCCCTTTGTTTGCTGTTTCACAGCTGTATTGATTGTGCGTAGCCGTAAACAAGGCTGAGAGCGAATGAACTCACAGTCCCTCTGAAAGCTCCCGGCCAGTCCCGGCGACTGCTCAACTGAGCTGTCTACGCTCTCGCATTATTGATATCGTCCCAGAATATACGCACAAGAACTATAAAGCCGAATTTAATGGATTAACTGACGCAAATGTGACGTCAGCGACTGCGCTAGCACTGCGTCCCTGCTTCGGGAGACTTGCGAAAAAGGTGAACTGTGGAAGAAAGCTGTTGCATACATACGCTTCCTCTCTATGACGGACGAAAATTAGGCAAGCATTTTAGCTGCCCTTTCTAAAGCAATAACTGCATGCGACAATTTTCTCGAGGCATTCATGCGCCAGGCACTCGTAGCTGCGCTGCGTATGGCAAGACTGGGCGGGATCTTTAAAGGAACATGTGACTAATACGTAGGTATAGGCTCGCATCTTCTCAACCCCGCTTCGCTACTACTTTCCACACGAGTGCACTTGGCTGCAAGAGTGTGAAATACGCTGTTTCACCGCGTCAGCGTAATTTACCGAGCCTTGTTCGATAGCGATAGCACACTTACTTGACAATTGCGTTCGCGGCGTCGCCGTGGCCATAAGTGTAGTGTGCGGAAAACCCCATGGCATCACTATATTTTGTTGCAATATCAGTTATTTCGACACTCGTGGCCAGATTTCGTTGTGGGCGTTGGTGTGGCGGTCCATATGGATTCTTCAATATATTAGATGCTGCTAGATTATTAAGGCACCAAAGTTCCTCTGACCAAGTTTTATGGTCTTGAGTGATTTGTTCGTCAGAAGTCTGGCGATTGAGAGCGCAAAAAACAGTAATAAAACATTTCATTCGCAGTGTGTGCCTTTTGTTCTGGAACATTAAAAGATGCGAAACAATACTTGGGCTCAGTTTCAAGGTGATGTAATTTCACTGGTGCCAGCGCCGGTGCTCTTAACGGATATATTTCGCTGAACGCTAATTCTGACTGTTTCCCGTCGGTCTCAGCAGCGTCGAGGTGCGACGCCTGCAACGCCACTGGCGACGCTCATGCCGCTGGCGTTCTGAGACGCCTGGTAGCTGCCAGGGCGCTGTTCCTTCTACCCAGCAGAAGTTGCCTTTCGTGCTGCTGCGAGCGTTCGAGTTCACGCGCAGCAGCGCTAAACCTTGCTCTTGCTGTCGATGCGTCGCCCTTCGCACGAAACTGTAAACTTTTTTTAATGCGACGCACTCTTTGCCTCATACCTTGCACCTTCTGGTAGGTCGATAGGCAAGTGCATGTCTCGTCTTGTAATCGGGACTAGGGTTGCCAACCGTCCCGAATTTAGCGGGACAGTCCCTACTTTCGAGTAAAAGTCCAGAGTCTCGATTTGACCCAATTCGGGGCGGTCAACTGTCCAGACTTTTCTTTTTCCTCTGTTGAATAGCCATGAATAAACGAAATTTCCTTTTTATAAAGGCGAACAGCTCGAATGAAGATTAATCTCTTTTGTCTTCTGTTGCGTTGCCATAAACACAAAGGCGTTTCAGTTTTTGTAGATTTAGTTCAGTAGTAAGCCCTGATTATTCAGTCACTCGCTCTCCCCCTCCGCCCGTCCCAACTTCGGCCACACGAGAGTTGGCAACACTAATTAGGCCTCCTCAAAAAAGTGTCCGATGCTTGATAAAACTTCGGTCTCCCACAGCCCCAGCAGCTCGGTACTCTAAACAAATCAGTTGGTTTGTTTTTTTATTTCTTCGTATTCATTTTAAGGCACAAATAAATCCTGGGTAACAGACAAACTAGCTAATGAATTTCGATTGCACGGCGACGTTGACACATACAAAGAGCCGCATAAATTTCCTATTCATCCTTGAGGCGTGCTGCTCAGGACAAATTCTGAATACGTTCAAGAGACATTTTTCGTGTCATCCATTAATTGTCGCCTTTGTGATGTACTCGAAACCATTGAACGCTGTTTTATACGCTGCAAAGGTGCTATTTTGGAGTGTACTTCAAGGAACTCTTCAAAAAGGCTGGTCTAAATTCTCACTCCGCGCGATATCTCGCCTAGATGTGCCACTTGATATGTTATTATCTATAGGAATAAAATAGCTTGTGTATATACCCTGTGGAAGTTCACTTGTTGGAGCGAAACGCCGAAGCTATAATTTCTTCAGCAACCTCATTTTAGTCAAATGATTCTCGATTTGATGGATCTATATGATCAAACTGAATTTCGTCCGGAGGGATAATCTGTATGGGTTAGTTGTTTATCCTTACCACCGTTTTAGTGCTTTTTGTTAAGCTTGACAGTTGGCATTATATGGCGTTAGGCTGACATCGCACGCATACATACTTCTGGCGTCGCAAACGGGCTCTTTGGGACGATTGATTGGTCCGTGCGTCATGACGCATAGCAAGAGCTAGAGAGAGCACGTGTGCGCGCGCCAGTTTTCCTTAGCCACACACGCAGGAATGAAGTGCGCGCAGTAACCACTCTCTGTCGCGTGCGTCACGTCGCTTAGAAATAAAAGCAAGAGCGCGCCAGTTCCCCCCCCCCCCCCATTGTTCCCTAGTGTCGGCTAGCGCTTTGAAACGCTTGTTACACTGTACTGCCTTCGGGATTGGCCCACATTCCCCAGTCCCTTCCTCGTAGCAGCCAGCGCCGTTTAGACGCAGTGCAATATTGTGTGTCGCTTTCGGGATCGGCAGAGGGCGTAAAGGAACAGGTTTTAACGTCTATTCGCAGGTAGTAAAAAAGAAAAGAAATGTCGTCGTCTTGCTGCTGTCTTTGCAGACGCTCGTAATTTGCTCACCTTGCATAAACATTCCATCTGGTAACGCTTTGCAGAACCGATTCTAGATAACCTCCTAGCTGAAGAATGCTGCGAATAACATGAATGAACCCTTGAGAGACCAATAAACAGAGACTGCAAGGACAACATAGGGGGAATTACTTGTACTTATTGATTGAATTAAAGAAATTATAAATTAATGACAATGAAAGTGGATGAAAAAACAATTTGCCGCAGGTGGGGAACGATCCCCCACGTATTCGCATTACGCGTGCGATGCTCGTTCGTCGTACGCATAACGCTCGTAAACATCGCACGCGTAATGCGAAGACGTGGGATCGTTCCCCACCTACGACAAGTTGTTTTTTCATCCACTTTCGTTGTCATTAATTTATAATTTCTTTAATTAGTAAGTAATTTCCTGTATGTTGTCCTTGGCGTCTTTGTTTGTTGGCCTATCATGATATCATTAATAACAATCGGGCCCCTCGGTTTACTCCCTTTCTTCTCGTTCATGAAGGAATTCTGCGGTTGTACGTGCCAAAACCACGATTTGATTATGAGGCACGCCTTAGTGGGGGGCTACGGATTAATTTATACCACCAGGGAATCTTTAACGTGGCCCCAGTGCGCTGGACACCGGCGTTTTTGTATTTTACCCCCATCGAAATGAGGCCGCCGCGGTGGGGATTTGTTCCCGCGGCCTTGTGCTTAGCAGTGCGACACCATACACCATAGCCGCTAAACCACCGCGGCAAGTCTACGCGTAACATCGATATCCAGAACGTGCGGGACCTGCATTTCCTTTTTTTATTGCAAGAATCTGATCTTGTTAACGATTCTTGCCAGATAGTACACCTATGCCAAAGAGGACAGACATGGTTGTTGCTTAACATCCCGGGTGTTTTTCACATCTGAAAGAATACATTGACAAAAATCGCCTAGCAGCTTGAGCAATAATGATGGCTGGTCACCCGTTGCGGTCGCTGCGGAACTTTGCAGCCGAGCACGATGGTGCGGGATCGAACGCCGTTCGCGGATGCCACATTCTTTGCAAAAGTGCTCGTGAGCTTAAAGGAAAGTACACAATAAAGCAGGCCCCCACAGAGCTTTGGGACGTTCAAACGCGAGTAAATATTAGCAACGTTGCGAAATATTGCATGTAGCGCTAGATAACCTGTCGTTCGAACGATAGTTCTGTGGTCATGGCTGCTGACCGGAAAGCCTGCACCCATCCCGCCAAGCGGACCGAGCTGGAGACCGGACCACTTAGGCCAGGTCCTGACTTCACTAATTCTGTACCGAACCGAATGGCTAACTGCGAGGCCCGTTTTAGCCATGTAGGATGTGCGTATTGCTCATGCGCCACTCCGAATGGTTTGTGCAAGTACTGCCGACAAAACTGCGAATATTGCTGAGGTGAATTTTATTTCTTTCGCCTGATAGGAATAATTGGGAGTCAGGCGTCCAGCCAACTTAAATGGATTGTGCAGTGAAAAGAGCTGCAAGAAAGACTGACGTCTCCGGCGATAGGTCTCAAGGAACGACTGTGCCTTTGCCTTCTTTTTTTTTTTTTTTTCGAACGTCACGGGTGCGCGTACTGCAATTCCAGCTCGGACAGGCCAGTGGGGTCATTGTCACCGTAGAAAGGGCGAAATACGATTGTAAGAAAGGTTCGCGCTTGCGCTGAGCAAAAAGAAAATTTCGGATTCGAATCAGCATTTCTTTTTTGTTTCGAGTTTCAATTATGCTTTCTTTCTTATGACCTTAAGATTTGCAGGAATCACACTTACGTCAATGTATTCTTTTTTATAAGAGCAGTATGATTTGCATCCCCGGTGGCCAGTTTTACTGAGCACCTTGCACAAAGTCGCAGGAAGGAGGCAAATGTTGACGTGCATCCGTGGTAAAACCATGCTGTCTTTAAACGACTCAATGCGAACTCTGTTCTATCAGCGACAGTTTTCTGCGCATATGATGCCACTAACATGCTAGCGAGATTTACACGGTGTGAAAATAAAAATAAGAAGAGAAGGACTTTATCTCTTGCGAAACCCATTCCATGCTATCACAGAGATGCGCGAGGGCTGATTCTCCCATCGACTGCCTCTGGGGTTTCCTCTGCATCTTGTTTCGGCAGTACCGCCTTGTCTGCATAGTTGAACGTGGCTGCGCTATAGCGCCGGAGAAGCGATAGCGAAGACATTGTTTGTACATTAAACGGCAGTTATGACCTAAGAAAGTAAGTGCACTGATTTGGTGAACTTGTTCGTTCTTTCGTCCGTTCGCGACGATGAGGCCTGTGCGGCCGCGCCAGGGCTCGTGACAGCAGAGGCTTGCTTGCGGCTTGGTGCCGGCGGGATTCCCCGAGTTGGACCGCACAATGCCGAAGAGGGGAAAGGGCCCCGGTACGGCGGGTGCAAGGTAGTGAAAACATCCCTGGAGCTCTGTGCTGAAATCGCTAAATGGGCGAGTTGGTACATTTTCACAGAAAACTGAGCAACACAAACCACAAGGAACACTGAAAAAAAAATGCAGATCCCACGTACTGTGGGAATCGATGTAAGCGAAGCTTTCTGTGCTGTTTGCTTTGATTGACGATAATTAGCTGTGGTGCTGACCGCGAACGCTTAATTTCTTCAACGTTCTGTCCAACACGAGAGCGGTGAGCTGATGTTAAAAGTTACCTTGCGTGCACCACTGCTGTTTGTCCGCGTAGTGCACAAAACACAAAGGGAGAGGCGTTTACTTGAGGCGTTGCTGTGCGCCATATTACATAACCTCTGAGAGGGTTGAGCATTGCTATTGCCTCACATGCCACATCGCATCGTGGCAGAAGCATTAAACTTGAATTGGGTTATGGGGCTGTACGTGCCAAAACCACAATCGGATTATGAGGCAGGCCATAGTGGCGCACTCCAGATTAATTTTGGCACCGTGGTGTTCTTTGACGTGTCCCTAAATCAAAGTACGCTAGCGTTTTTTATTTCGCCCCCGTCGAAATGCGGCTGTCTCGGTCAAATCCGCGACCTCGAGCAATACCATAGTCGCAAAGCGATCGCGGCGGGCACAAAGTGTTGATTTGACGTGCGACCTCTTCCGTTGTGTTGCCTAGACCCTGCGGTGCGCTTTAATTCATTCGGCTCTGCTTCTGCACGCCCTGCGTAAGTTGTCCGCTAGACATGTTTGCATGGTTTTATTTTTCAGAAATAGCAGAAATGCACCGTACCTTGAACTTAAGTTTATCTAGTGTTTCCTTGCCCTCTCACATCACATCTTCTCTATCCCCCCTTTGTATTTGTGTGGTAACTGCGAGCGAAGAGTGGCAAGGCTGGTATTCACTCAGAACGACAGAAAGCTGAGCTAGTTAGTACGGATTCATAATGCAAAGAAGGGGTACGGCGTGCAGACACAGACACAAGTGGACAACACGAATGTCGACTATCAACTGAAGGAAGCACTGAGGCTAAAAAAGAAGATACAAAGGATGTCCTGCGCAGATGAGTTTTGTGCATTCTTTCATTTTTCGCCTCAGTGCTTTCTTCAGTTCATATTCGGTGTTCCTGCGTTGTCCACTTGTGTCCGTGTTTGCACGCCTTACCCCTTCTTTGCATTATGTTATTCACTCGTTTCGCGACTGCGTTGGTTCTACCCATTCTCTGCTTCCTCTCCCCTCCTCTCTTCCATTCTATCTAGCTTTCCTCTGGACTTCCACGTTGGTAGAAAGGCAAGTGCTTTCGGGGGGTCACGGATAATTACAGCTGTAAAGAGCCTAATGTGGCGACGACCCGGGAGCTCGAGAGGGCATTGTGCACATTCGACCCGGTGCAGTCCAAACGAGTTCCTCGTGTCTCTTTTATTCTCTGCCACGCTCCTTCCATGTACATACACGCTCTGAACCACCCTCCGACGCGGTGTGCCAGACAGCAGCAGCCACAGCACCAGCAGCAGCGGGAAAGTTGAAGGAAAAGGCCAAGAAAGCTTCGCTTTAAAAGGCGCAACAAGCATTTACTCCACAACAAATTTTTTTTCGAGCCGCGAGTAAATATAAACTAGCGAAATAACGCACGTGTACAGCAAGATGAATGCAAACTGCTGTAGCGTGTTCTGTCACTGTTCGATTGCTATTTGCACTGTTAGCTTTCAGTGAAGTCCGGGAGCGGATACGCTTGAAAAAGCCAATCAGACGATGATGCAGTCGACGCTCAAAAGCGAGGGGCAGTTGGAAGCTGAGATGGGCTGAAGACGACCGTCCGGAGTACTCCTTAAAGGCTGCACGAATTCATTGCTGTTTCGGTGTAATTTAAGGTGTCTTACAATGATCACAAAATCCTCATGTGTTTGTGTGTGTGTGTGGTGCGCTTATTTTGGTGGGCGCGGTATTTACACTTCTGTACTTGGGATGAGAATGCAGGCGCTGAGTTAGTATTAAAGTTCCGCATTTCTGATTCGTTTATTTGAGGACAGCACATCGAGTTTCGCGATTCCCTTCCATTTCAAACAGCGAAATGATATAGGGGATCTGCTAGTTATTACCCACAGCCACCACGATTGGCATTAAATGACACGGAAGGTAAACCTGGCGTCTACCTGAGAGTGTCCACAGGCCTCACGACGAAGAGCGACGGTGTTTATTGCAAGACATTCTTTGGCTCGTATATACCAGGCACATTGCGGCAGTTCCTGTCTCGTATCGTACCGGGCCTCATAAACATAGAAATAAAAATCATGAGCCATTCCACTCTTTGAAGGTGGATGGCCAGCGAAGCTGTGCAGCACACGATAAAGCGGTGACACAGAACTTTGAACAAAGGTAAGGACACATTTATTGTCTTGATCGGTGGTGACCGGGATGAAAGGTACGCAGACATTAATTTTTATACATTCGCGTTCATTCGTGTTATACATTCGCTATACACATTCGTTATATACACTCGTGTTTTACAACGAAGCTGTTAAGGGCTATTTTTTTTTATTGCTACAGCGTGTCTTCTGGCATAAAAAATTATTTACAAGTTTAGATACACGCTTGATTCCCGGAGGAAGTCCAGCAGTGTCCGGTGGTGGGGCGCCAAGATCCAACTTTCTACATTTGGCGGTCGACCTGGGGGTGGTCCACATCGAAGCAGGTGTTTCTGGCGGAAGGCGTGTAGAGACAACACCCTCTAGAGAACTTAAGGCCTTCTGTCTGACCCTCTCCCCTTGAGCTACGTCACGCAGAAGAGGCCAACATAGAAGTTCCGTGCAGCGCGCTGCGAAGCTACTAGCGGCGCACACGTGTTGAAAATGAAGCGCGGAAGATATACAATAGTTAACCCCGGTTATTCGGAGAAGACCGAGGCGACGACGGCGGCGACAACGATTCGATTAGTTTCAGGAGCCCTGCCGCACCTTCAATAGCTTCGGTGATAAACAAGTGCCGGCATGCTTAGCCATGCTGCCGCATGCTTCCGAACGCACATTTTTTTCTAGACGTGACCAGTGCATGCAGTCTCAACACTTGTGCTGTGCTTGCGATTGTGTGTACTGCGAGTCTTCATTGCCCCGGAATGTGGAGTGCCATGCCAAGATATGCCTAATAAGTGCTGCGTGCCCAATTGCCGGAGCAATTACAAATCGGGGCAGAAAAATCACGTCTTCAAGTTTCGGCAAGATGAAGAAGCCCAGAGTGCCTGGATTAGGGCGATACCGTGTGCAGACTTCGCTGTATCACCGCACTCCAGGGTAAGATGTTCAGAACTTCTTTAAATAGTTACTTTTGAAAAATATGGGAAGGTTAATTGCTCAATTACAGAAAGTGCCTTTAAATCAGGGATGTTAGAATAAAATTTAGAACGACTTTTAACTTCCTTCTAGGTTTGTAACTTCACTTCATTGAGGCCGACATCGTGCGGGAGGTCTCTCACCTCGACGACCTTACTACGTGGTTGTTATGCAACTATCAGCGAAAGAGGAATTTATTAATCTGCCAAACCAACGTCGTTTAGTCACTGACCTTACGCTTGAACTGCTCGTCAGTGATGATTCCTCAGAGTTCGACGCTTGCGAGGATGGACCCAAATGTGAATTTGTGTTAAGGCACCTTTTGTGGTGTAGCACGAATATTTTATTGAAGAACTACTGCTGCAAGATGAACGACACAATATTGGATGCCAATGCTACGGCAAGGAAGAGAACAGCTGAAACTCTGCGCAATAAGGCAGCTGTTTCCTTGTAAATAGCTGCACGAATGTTTTATATTCCGTTTCTATACTTATTTGAGTTGTTGTAAATTAGTGCACTGCGGTAATTAGTGCTTTGAAAGCGAAATTATTCGTTCAAGCATAATCTAGATTGGAATAAGTACATGTGTCCCGAATAAAATTGTTCATACGCAATTGTGAAGCTAATAGAGTACGTTACATTCATCATTGCCGCGCCATAAAAACCATAAGTACAAAAATACGGAAGGAAAAATGTTTATGGATTCAGTTTATTTGAAGTAATAGGTATGAAGTGTGGCGTATAATAAATAATTATTATTATAATGCACAAAAAAAACGTACATTACGAAGAAGACATAGCGCGACGCTATAAAAAGCTGCTGGCATCAATACCTGCGCAAGCTTTAGAAAGCTGTTTTTTATCTGTGCCTCTAAATAAATGCTTTGTAAGGTGCCTGCTGCTCATTGCGCAGTTTCGACTGAAGAAAAAGTGTGGAGTGGTCAATAAAAGCATACGGCTGCTAGGTGAACCAAGCCTCGATCCCTTCATTCAACCGGTATCCCCAAGCGTGCCGCTGGCCTCTTCTCCGTGACGTCACTCGCCGAGCACTCAGGCCTTCTTGTCTAGGAGGTCTAGGAGGTGTTGGTAGAGAGGGGCAGGTCCAGAGGAGGTGTCTAGTGTCCACCTCGCAGACAGGAGAGGGGCAGCAGGGGCATGGATCGCTGACGGAGGCACGGTATTGTGCCGACCACAACTAGGTTACCGCAGGGGTAAGGGCGACACGGAGGCGTAACCTTCTAACAAGACCTCTTCCCAGCGCGCTAGGCCGCCAGGGAGGTCTGTGCCACACGGTGGGAGAAGTGCTCGCGCGGCGCACCGAAGGTATTCTTTTTCTGTGAGGAGCCTTGTCTCCGGACAGGTGGGACCCGATTGAAGGGGTCGAGAATTTTTGTGACTTGCTTCATCCACCAAGGCTTGTGTGGGATGTGCATTGCGACGTATCCATTGTATACGTACTGTAACGGGTAATTGCTCAAGTGTCCTGAATATCCTGTGCCAAAACGTCGGAATTCAGAACACGCCGCAGACAACGGAGGGCAACTGAGGAATCGGTGAAGATGTCAGTATGCCTAGTACACGGCAAAAGGAGCGGACAGAAGATGGATGTTGCGTCTCGAATGGCCAAGAGCTCCGCCTGTGTCGACGGCCAGGCAGGGGAGCAAGCATACGAGCAGGGGTGCGATCGGAGATGGTTGTTCGGCGCGTTCGTTCGGTTATCGGCGCGCGCGATTGGCCTACTCCGCGCCGACGTCGCTAGCCGCGGGGCGCGACCACGTTTTTGGTGACGTCAAAACGACGACACGCTCCTGTGAATCATCCTCCCACCGAGCATTTCGTCTGCTAGGTGCCGATCCCGACAGGAGCTGGGAAGTTTGGACCGATCATACGGCTTTGCATGGCGCGTCTGGTGGATTGGATTGGATCCAACCGGCGGCTGCGGCATGGCACGTTTGGATCCAATCCATAGTTTAATTCGATAAAATGGCGCTTCCGTTGGGAACTTAGCTTGTTGCGCTGGCGTTTCTAGAGGAAAGAGGAGAGCGGGTGGCGGTGCGAAAGGCGTTTGAAGAAATGGCAGAAAGTGAATTCCGGCGTCGTTTTCGTTTCTAGAAACAAATAATACGCTGGTTGTACAGCGAAATCGACCCCATCATCGGTGCCAGCGAGCCACTGCAATGTTGTCGCTGCCTCTTGAAAAGTGCGCCACTCTTCTCGTCGTTTCTTTTTCTTTTTTCTTCTCGCTGTACGCGACACCACCTAGGGACGACGCAAAGAAACTAATAGTTATAAATTGCAGTGGTCACGCGTACTACTATTTGAAAACGTGTTTGGGCTTGAGAAGAAAAAATGCATTTTTTAGATAAAGATTTCATTCATTTGGAAGACGAGAAGCATTTCGTTTTGTAGTATACTGTACGCAAGCAGACGACAAACGAGGGACGTACACTTCCGGGGAGGTTACCGCTTCCTGACTGGCTGCTCTCTCCGCCCGGTTGTCACAAATTTTGCATACTGCCACATTGTGACGTTGCAGCAACCGAACAGAATGCGTATCGAACAAAATATGTCCGATCGCGCCCCAGGTTGCTATTTATGTCAACATTTCCGGACAAGCGATAGCCGTGGTGACGTGATCATCACTCGCACTAGCGTCGAAATACGCTACATGTCTCCAGGAAGAGTTCTCACTCGTAGTTGATGAGCTATTTGCCGTCACACTGGACTCACCGAGGTGGCCAACGGACCGTGTGGGTATGCGAGTCATAGGCCGATTGTCCGTAACTTGCTGATAAAGCCACGGTGGTAGTGGCGGGCAGGAATCGCGGGGCAACACTGAACCGTCTGTCATATACGTCTCAAGAGCTGCGGCTTCAGGGATACTATGCGACTTTACATAACGAGCTTGGTGGCGCTGGTGAACCAGTTCGTCAAGCGTATTGCGCTTCAGCCTGGTGAATAGGAGTAATTTGCGGAGGGCCCGTAACAACACGCATTGCTGCTCGATTGATAGGTTCCAATCGGTCCCACTCTGCGTGTGTCATGTAGTGAAACCGGGCTTGGTGTATCAACCTTGGCTGTAACACAATACGTATGAAGAGGCGGGCGATAGTGATTGTGGCACCACCTGACTTTTGAGAAATCCTGCGTTTGAGGTGCAGCATTTGGGATGACTTCGGATGTGCTGTGCGAATACAGGGGACGGCGGAGCCGGAATCATACAGGTCCAGGTCGAGGACTCGGAGTGAGCTGACGACTGGAATTCTGCTACCGTGCAAAAAAAAAAAAAAAGGAAGAGCGACAGGGGTGGTGTTAAACGCAAGGCGACCGCGCGCATTCGCGGCAGGAAGTAGACCAGTCGTTTGGTCGACAACGCGAGTCCTACAAAAGAACACCATTGATCCGTAATTGTAAGAGCGAGCTGTAACCTTGTGGCTTGGGTCTGGAGAGACGGGTGGACGGACCAGACTGTGATGTCATCCAAATAAATGAGTGTGTGCAGGTCAGCAATGTCGCCTAATCGCCATGTCAAGGGTAGGAGGCGAATGTTTAAATGTATGGCGGCTAGCACTGACCCTTGCGGCACACCACGATGGGGCCGAAAGGATCCCACATTGCCTTTGTTGATGCGGATGGCAAAGTCACGAGATGTAAGAAACGTGGGAATAAACTTGCATATGTGGGCGGGTAAGCGAGTCCAGCGTAGCACTTTAATGAGGGCAGCGTGGTTGACGTGGTCACGTGCCTTGTGCACATCCATGCTGAGAACGGGCCTGACTAGGGTCGATCGGCCACCAATCAAAACCACAGAGGATAAGTGACCTAGGCCGTGCTCTGCACCAAGGTGGGGGCGAAAGCCAACTTGTGACAGATGATACCAGTGATGTACGTCTAGCCGCTACTGCAGACGGTTAACCACCATGCGTCCTAACGATTTCCACAAAGTAGACATCAGAGAAATTGGTCGAAGATTTGATATGTTGTCATGAGGTTTGCCGGGTTTCGGATGGCGATTATAGTTGCTTGCAGCCAGTGCTCCGGTACTTCTCCTTACAGCAGCGTTTAATGAGCTGAGAACAGCTTCCAAGGTGGCTCCTCCTAGGTTTTTAAACGGCTCATAGATCACGCCGTCAGGATCGACCCGGGGTAGTTTTTAATTTGGCTTGGTCTATTGTAGCGAGAAATTCACCCATTGTTAACGGAGACTGCATCCCAGAGATAACATGAGCTGATGGGAGTGCCCCTGCATTCGGCGGAAACGTAAATGGGACGAAGACCACACGTGGTTGCGTATCATAAGCGGGAAATAATGCCTGTCCCATGTCAAATGCAAAGACATCTGGGGTTTTTCCGGACACGAGGCACGCGCTGGAACCCGGATCAGGAGAGCGTCCACCTTCCATTGCTTGGAACGTTCTCTAGATTTAGGCGGCGCTGGTGGTTGGGCCTAGCGAAGAACACCACGCCAACCAGCGTTGACGCGAGGGTTCGTGGCGCCTGGCTGCAGCTGACGGTGGCGGAGTTGAGCCTCCACGTATTCTGGGTGTAGGCTGGCGTGAACCTCTGCCTGGCGACGCTGTACCCAAAGCTGTAGGAGCCGAAGATCTGGTGCCAGACGAGATTCCTCGACCCATGACGATAAAGTGGCTGTGTTGACCGCCGCTTGTAACATTAGGATGGGATCACATAGAGGGTCGAGAGCGTTCCTTTCTAGAGAAGCACGAAACGTGTCCCATTCGATCACCCTTCATTGGCGGCGGAGGCTGTCGGTATTTTGAGGGGCTAGGCCGATCCGAATGGGATGGTGATCACCCCTTCCCCCCCCCCCTCCCCACCAGTCCGGTTCCAGATGCCAGGTCTGATGGCCCAACCAGCAGACCAGGTCCGGTGAATACGGTGGCATACGTGGGTGGGTGCAGCGTCGTGTAGGCATGGATACCTCATTATTCAGAGTAAAGTTGTTCTGAGTGAGAGTATCAAGGATGAGACGTCCGCGATCACTGGACACAGGGTACAACCTCCCCCCCCCCCCCACCCCCGTGAGGAGCATTGAAATCACCGGCGATGAGAATGAGACAGCCAGGTGATCCACCCTAGACGAAGACGAAGGTGGGCGCTTGCCCCGAGTGGTAGCGTACATAACACGACACAAGCGCAATCGCACACTGAGAGAGTTGCACCTTTACGGCCACCACCTCTTGCCACGCAGTGCACGATGTCACCATAGATAGAGCCGTCTGAACGAGAGAGGTACGAACATATATATAGCTGATTTGCCTGGTTTAGCATAGGATGGGCACGCACGGCGATCTGGGGTAAAAGGTGTTGCGTAGCTACTAAACCCCGAGATTTGGGAGAGTTCTGCTGCTGTAGGAGTAACGCCTAAGCTCCAAGTGAGCCCAAGCGAATGCGTTCTCGGCGCTCACCAACCTTGTTAGCGAGAACCCGACAATTCCACTGAATTACATATGAAGGTGGGTTAGAAGCCATTGTGGCAGCCATCATAATAAGTGCTCCACGAGAGTGGCAGTTAGGGCCTGTAGCTGTTGTACCACATAACGCAGAAGCGATGCCAGGTCGGGGGCAAGTTTAGGTGCAGATTCATGCGTAGACGCGCAATACCTGACGCCGACTCTGGTGGAGGGCATTTATGGGGCGTTTGCGCCGCCGATGACCTATTTGTTGACGAAGTGCTCGCATTGACGAGGCGGTTGCGGCGAGTATTAAGTTTTGATAATTCCGTTTGCAATCTTTCGATGCTGTGATCGATGTCACCCAATTCCTTTTGAAGTTCCTCCTCGGCCGTTGTATCACAATGTCTGCGACGAGTCCGGCTAGTAACATCACTGTAGGTTGCCTGAGAAGCAGACACCACGTTAGATGATGAAGGTTCATCTTCCTCGATGGCTTCATCCTCTTCTGTTAGCGGAGCGGAGCGGTTGGCAGACACGAACATGTCCTGGGTGTGTGGAGTAGGGAGCAATGTCACGCTACCAGTTTCCGTTAGGAGATAGCGTTTTCTCGCCGGTTTCTCCTCAAAAACGGAACGCCGGCGACGTTGGCCGATGCTCCCAAAGTCGCCGGCAACCTCTTCCTTGCCCGGCAGGGAGACATTGCTCCGTCCGATTTACACTTCTTGCGGGCTAAGAGAGACGTATATGTTGAGATTTTGCGGATATCACTGATTGACTACCCTGTACTGGGCAAAGGGAAAAGGGGTACGAAAGATGAGAGAAAACGAAGAATGGCAGCATTCCACAGGGCTCCGTGCGGTCGCCTACTCTTTTCAGCCTCGCCATATTCCACATCCATCGAGCACTGGTCACCGTCTCAGACTTAATCTACAGTATATACACCGATGATATCGCCATGGGCCGCCGCATCAATGCCAGCACCCCAGAGCTTGTTCGAAATAGGCTGTTATAACATGGTTGATGAACTAGTCGCCGTCCACAGACGACGTGAGTGTCGTCGACAGGGACGACATATTCTCACCCGATTAGACCATTCGGTTTTATCCCTCGCCCTCCACGCTAAATAGCTTTCCCCTCTGATACTCACTCAAATCTTCAGATATCACCGTTGCCTCGGCACATGCAACTTCTACTAAATTCAGCCCGACGCACCGAACGCGCAGCATACTATATCCGCAACACTGCCAGCAATCCACACTAACCTTACCTTTACACAGATGACAGCACGTCGAAACACACACGACCCTAACTGTGACAGATCACTATTCTCATACTATTCGCACAGCCATCCTTCATCCCACCATGGACCCATGCAAGGCGGAATTACGTGCCATTGCAGTAGCTATCAGCCATGCTCCCTCAGCTTCCACTTTCTCGGTCCCCATTATATTCGCCGGCTTCATGTCCGCTTTCCAGCGTCTGATACATAACCCCCTCCCACACAACATCGCAAAACAAATACAACGTGACCTGCACTCATCCGTTCCGTTGAAATGGTCTGGACCCCAGGTCACCTGGGTATGCTGGGCAAGGGAGAGGTTGCCGGCGACTTTGGGAGCATCGGCCAACGTCGCCGGCGTTCCGTTTTTGAGGAGAAACCGGCGAGGAAACGCTATCTCCTAACGGAAACTGGTAGCGTCACGGTGACGGGACGGCGGATGACGTCTGTGTGAATCAGGCCTTAGACTACACTTTCTGGATTGGCCCACATTCCTCAGTACTTCCTTCGTAGCAAGTAACGCTACAAGACACTGCGGCATTGTACCGCCTTCTGGATCGGTCCAGGTCTGAACATGTAACTTTTCTTCTACCGACTGCAAAAGACTGGCGAATTCTAGACATATGTGGGAATCGGTTATAAGCGAAGCGGTCTGGTTGCGTGGTCCCTGGTGATATGGCTTAACTTGCTACGGAGGATAAGTTATGGAGGAGGAGGTATAGTAGGGAAAAAAAGAATGAAAAATCGGTGGATCCTACGCATAATCGGTGATAAGCGAAGCTTTATTTGATGTTTACTGGAATACTTGGCTTATCCTTCTTCACTTATATGAACTTTAACGCTCCTCGCTCTATGCACGTTCTTGTCTGATTTTGTTCACTTCACTGCTTTCTCCACACTCGGCGGCTTCTGTTTCTGACTTCACGTCTGTGTAGCCGACTTCTTTTCTATTACCGACTGCAAGATTGTTCTGTTTGCCTATTCGGACACCTACCCAGTGGCATATACCAATTCTGTGGGATTGTCCAAGAATGTTCATACACCCAGTGGCGCATGCCCAGTTGCACATAGCCAGTCCCACATGCCTATTCCGGCAGATATACACTGGCACATCCCCAGTGGCCCAACTTGACTCTTAGGGCGTGCTACACCCAATGGCACGTATGCAGTTGCATATGCACAGTTGCCTAAATTGTTATGTACTCGGCAAGACAGCCTTCGGCAGCTAAGACAGAAGCCACCACCCACAAAGTAGGGGAGGCAAAGGCGTTAACAGTATTTTTTTTTTTACGGAATTGTCTTCACTTCTCATTCAATTCTATGCAGCTTGTGCTCGCTCAGTGCACGCTCTGGTCCCATTTTATTCACTGTTTTCTGCATAATCGGCTGCTTTTGATGCCGGCTTCTTCACTTTTCTGTAGCTTTCTTGTTCAATTATCTTTTGCCGACTTCTTCACTTCTTGCCTCTTGTTCCGCTTGTACAATGTTATTACCAAGTGCCACATGTTCGGTTTTACATTCCAAGTCACCCAAGTTGTCTCATCGGGAACATACCGAGTGGTGGCACATACCGAGTGGCACATAGCCAGTAGCCCAAGTAATGCGCCTTTGGCGCGTACATTTCAGTTTGAGGCGGTGAGTTTTCGCGGTTTTGTGCCGTCGCGTGACAGACAGGCAAAGTGGGCGCAGCCCCAAAAAGTTCGACCAATAGCAATTGGTCAAACGACGTCTTTTTCGCCAATGGCTGAAAAGGCGTCGAATGGGAAATTGTTATTTTTCTTTCGTTCGGTCTAATCATGCATAATCAGTGTGTATATATCCTATCGGATGAGGCGTTTTCGCTGTTTTCGTGAAGTTGCGTGATAGACAGGCGCAGTGGTTGGTGGCTCGACAGTTTTTTTACCAGTCGTGGAGGGCTGATTGCAGAATTAGAATAGAAATGTTTGGAATAGCTTTACGTTATATGTTCTTGTTCTGTTCTTGCTCCATGCGTAGTGTGCTTATAAGAGGTTTAATTTGGTAATTCCTAATTTTACTGGCAACAAAGTTATTTAAGTGGTGGTCACACTACCGTGACAAATGTAAAGGAATCGAACATCTCAATAAGCTTGCTTGCTTGTGGCCATAGTTGTATTGGAAAGAGCGATCGCCTGATATAGCTCGCTTTATAAAGATCGCCATTAATGCTTTTAGCCGGGAAATCAGCATCATTTGTTTCATTAGTGAATCTGCAAGTCAAACTCCGCAGGCAAGAAATTTCTATGGTCACGATGGAATTTTGTGTGCTAGAGGCACCGTTCACAGAGAGAGAGAGAGAGAGAGAGAGAGAGAGAGAGAGAGAGAGAGAGAGAGAGAGAGAATCGCGGGTATTTTTTACATTGCGAAGTGTCATGTCAATTGAGGTAATTTCATCAAATTTATGTATTTTCTTACACCTCGTCCGCTTTTATGTCCATGGTTGACGGGTCAGAAGGGCGGAAGGGCGTGTAAGGTTAATTTTATATTTAATCAGCAATATTTAATGGAAATATGTAAGCTATGAACAATTGAACAAATTGGTGTATTGTCGTGCGTCAGTTGCATGTAATTTATTAAACTTCTTCACTTTTGCATTACACATTTCACCTAAGAAGGCAATTAACACGCACAAGAAGGCAACCTCAGTCTGTTGCAAATTGTCGTTCTAAATTTTACAGTTAGTGGCTGCAGATAAATAGCCGTACAACTGCCTTCACAACTTTGCCTTCACAGTTATTTGCAAATTTCCGTAAATGCGGTACTTCTTCAGGTTTGGTGATTAAGCTAAATTACGCTAAGTTAAACCTTTGACATTTGGCACACAGTCTAATTTGGCAAAGAATTTCTAAACAACGGGTTTCAACCGTCTTCTTTAGCTTCTTTTTTTGCGTGTCTGTTTGCGATGTGCGCATCTCATTGGTCCCAATGCATACAACACTGTCAGATTTCGGTTCAAACTCCGATTTCCCTATTCAGTGCACGCCAAACTCGGTGCGCCAGAAACAGAAAAACAGCGAGGTAAACCAGACGCGTGTTTCGTGTACTACTCCACAAATGGCTAAACGGTATAGAGGAATAAGAAGTGGAGAAAGAGAGGGAGATGAGGCACTAGTTCTGCTTCCTCACTTAGTGTGTAAAATGTCAAGTAGCGGTCACTGAGGCCAGTACCTTTCAGAAATTGCAGCAATGCTCGCGTTGCTTCCTGATTCTCCACACAGCCCACAGTCCAAGAGTGTTGGCATATGCAAAATGCCTAGAATTCAGCTGGTTCCTAGGAGGTCGCACTCGTTGTCGTAAAAAAGAAAGAGAAAGGCACAAGAAGGGTTCGATTATCTTCTGACAGCTGTACGACCTGTACATAGGTGTGTTTGGCCGTTCCAACAAGAAATGGGTAAGCTTTCATAAAAGCAGACCTAGCCGGAAGCGACACATGTAGGTCGCATAATAGCGTGAAAGGTGTGGGGCATTTGCATCTTAAACGAAGGATCAAGTGTGCGGATACGACAGTTTGAGGCACTCGGGGTATTGCAAGTTTGAGCGAGAGCGAGAGAGACAACCCTATTTAACGTGAAACCCCCAGTCCGGGTGTGCTGAGAAAAGGACGTCCCACATTACACTAAGCTTGCATAGCGGTGTGAGGACGCAAACTAAGACCCTTCGTAGCGTCCGTTCTCGATAAAGGTATGGGAACCGCCTGAATTCTTTTATGAAATGACTGGGCAGCGCTATAATCAAGCCCGTTACCGACGATACTAGAGGAATTGAAAAATTGAAAAATTGAAAACCATTGAAAAATTGGTCATGCCTCTTACAGAAATTTTAGCGTTTAACTTCTTTTGGATTATAGCTCACGAATCTTGCATCGTCTAGCAGCAAACTCTGCTCGAAGGGCTGCTTTGGGAATCGCGGAATGCAACCCATCTTTTCATTTCATTTCATTTCATTTTATTGCTCTCAGGGTAGGTCAGACGTTACAGAGAGGAGAGGAAAAAATACAATAAAAACAAACAAGAACAGGAAAGGTTACAACAGCTAAATATGAACAGCATCATTTCGCAGGATCGTTGATGGCGACGACAAAGGAGGGCAGGTGATTCGAGTCCGAAGTAGTTTTTAGGACGAAGGAATTCAAATACTGGTGTGTCCGGCACAGTTGAACATGTACCTTAATGTGGTGATCTCTGCAAGACGATATGTACACCGGAGGAGTAAACAGGGGTTGCTTTAGGGTGTTGTTAGTGTAATATATTTTATGAAATGTGCACAGGCGAGATATGCGACGTCGTATGGAAAGATCTGGAAAATTAAGAGTTTTTTTTTTATTCCTGAAATAGTAGCATGACGGGAGCAATTAGACATTACATATGTAGCAGTATGATTTTGAACTGATTCGAGCATTACAATGAAAGAGTTAGTGTATGGATCCCATACTGATGCAACGTATTCAATCTTCGAACGCACTGGAGTTTTGGACAGCAGCAGTTTTGAAGGGATAGGGGCAAGAGAAAAGTTGCGACGAATGAAATCAAGCAGGCGGTTGGCATCGTTAGTAATATATTCAATGTGCGCCTTCCAGGGAAGATAATCTGTTATTTGAACACCGAGGTACTTATACTTGCTAACGCGGGTCATAGGGGTGTCATTAAGGGAGTATGAGCACGGAGTGATTTGTTTAGTCATGTGTGTAATTCTCAATAATCTGCGTTTGTTAATGTTTAGTTTCATAAACCAAGTATTACACCAAGTTGCAATATTGTTCAGATCACTTTGAAGAGCACACGCATCACTTTGGTTAGTAACTTCTCTGTATAAATCATAATCAGCGAAAAATTTTATTTTGGAAGTAATTGAAACGGGAAGGTCATTAATATAGATAAGAAAAAGAAGAGGTCCTAGTACTGATCCTTGCGGAACACCAGATGTTACGGGGGAAATAGGGGAGTAATGATCATTGGCACTTGCATATTGGTGCTGGTTACCTAAGAAACACTCTATCACTTTAGCACAGCACTGCCAATATTTAGTTTACTTAGCTTATAAAGTTAGAGTTGATGTGACACGGTGTCGAAAGCCGTTGCGAAGTCGATAAATATACGATCAATAAGAGAAGAGCGGTCCAAAACAGAAATGAAGTCATTAGTGAATGCAATTAATTGAGTTTCGCAAGAATGATGCTTACGAAAACCATGCTGTGAAGCTCTAAAGAATGAATTAGATTCCAAATAATTAACAAGGTGGGAATAAATGATATGATAAAGAAGCTTACACGGAATTGATGTTAAGAAGATAGGTATGTAGTTGTTAGAATTTTGAACGTCACCAGACTTGAGGACAGAAACCACCTTGGCAATCCTCCAATCGTCAGGTAGCAATGCGCTTAGGAGGGACTGTGTGAAAATTTCAGACAACATCAGGGATGAATATAAACACATACTCTTCAGAAACTTATAGTTGATGCCGTCGATACCTGCAGCCGGTGCAAGCTTTCCTTTCTGAATAAGCTTTGCAACCCCTTCATCGCTAATAGTAATTGGTTCCATCTGTTCCAATTGCGAAGCTACAATATCGGGTAAAGTAGGCAGCACAGCTTTGGTAAACGATGAGAAAAATGTATTATTTAAAACAATGCAACACGTTGTGAGCTGGAATTGCCGCTCAATTTCCGGAAGGAAGTCGAATATCTTTTGTTTTGCGCATATTGATGACGTTCCAAAATTTTTGTGGGCCGGAAGCAAGCAAATGCGGCAGAGTACGATGATAAAAAATGTGCTTAGCGCGCTGTAAGGCCTGCTTCTACTGTGATGCAACAGTGAGATAACGGTATGCATAGCAATTCGTGCATGCTTTAGCTGCGGATCAATGCGTTTTTTCTTGTTTAGCAGGCGCTTTAGCGATACGTTAAACCAGGGTGCTTGTTTGGAAAAATTAACGCGACAACGTTATGCTTGGATGAATCTAATTAGTAGCAGCATGCAGAGCGGCAAGTTTTGTTGCCGTAGACATCGTCATATGGGACGCCTTGTGCACATATTTGTGGCAAGTATGGCCGGGCTGACAACGGCGAATTCTCCCGGGAGCTGGTGGAGGAGACCGATCTGTCATCGGTGTAAATGTGAATTCTCTCTTAATAGGCTTCGTTGGACGTACCAGTATCATCTGTTGAAGTGCTACTTTTGAATGACTGGCCTTTTTCACAATTCATTGATTCATTGAATTTACTTCTGGTTGTCGAAGGTACAGCAAGAGAGACGAAGGTCTTCCTGCCAGTTTAGTATTCGAGGGAAGGATGCCTAGATGGGTGATTACGTCTGAAAAATGTTTGAAACGTGCACGGCTATACATGGTGTCCTAGCTAACTTTAGCCAGAGTTTAAAAATATTCAAATGCCACGTGGCTGGACACAACGAAGGTAATGTTGTTTTCCGTCGTTTGGAGATCCTCAAACTATTTTTTAAATTCCGCCTAATTAGATAATTAGTCTTAATCAACTACTCAAATAGTATAATTAGATGAAAAGTGTATATGTGAAAATTGTAGAGCGACATGAAAAACTCCCGATACAGCTTTCTGTTGCTCATTGCATGCTACATAAAAGTGTTTTTTCGAGCGTGAAAGAAGCCCGCCAATACACGCAAAGTGCCTCGAGCGGCCAGTCGCGCGGCAATTTTGCGTGCATTTGCGGGCTCCTTTCACGCTCGTAAAAACACTTTTATGTAGCACGTATTGAGCAACAGAAAGCTGTATCGGGAGTTTTTCATGTCGCTCTACAATTTCTTATTGACAGTTTTCATCTAATTATAATATTTGAGAAGTTGATTAATTGATTAAGACTAATTATGTAATTAGGTAGAATGAAAAAGTTTGGGTACCTACAAGCGACGGCAAACAGCATTACCTTTGTTCTGTCTCGCTGCGGGGTATCTGCATATTTTTAAACTCTGGCTAAGGTTAGCTGGGACACCCTGTATACGGTGGTAAAGTGGATACTTGGATGTGTCGCGCAGTGCCAGGTGTGTTATCGTCGGGTGTCGTGCCACATATCATATGTTCTGTGTAGCGCGCTTATCAGTATTTGTTTGATCTGTTACAACAGCATACCGGCAGTTGACTTTTTCATACTCCAATGAACGTTGTCGCCGGGAAGGGGGCGAATGTTGCTCCCCTTAAGGGAGCAGACTATGCACTGAACTATTCTGTGAAATGAAGGGGAAAAAAAAAGCAATCACCACACAATGTTAGTAAAAGTGCAGAAAAAGGTGATGTTAATAAAATTGCCATCCTTTACCTCCTCTTTTTCATTTCTCACATAATTTTACATTGTGATCTTTCATTCAAAAAACAAAAATTCTTGGACACTTGGCCCACACGGGTATCAGCGCGAACGTGTAAAAAGGCGCCGTTGCGCTACGTGAGACAGACGGAGCATGCAACAATAGTTCAGTGTATAGTCTCCTCCCTTAAGGGGAGCAACTTTCGCCCCCTTCCCGGCGACAACGTTCATTGGAGTATGAAAAAGTCAACTGCTGGTGTGCTGTTGTAACAGATCAAACAAATACTGATAAGCGCGCTACACAGAACATATGATATGTGCCACGACACCCGACGATAGTTGTGACTGTTCGACGCAGTGCACTGTGGAACGTTGTATGTATCTGACACTGAGTGCACATGTGACAGTGTGGCGTCCTTGCAGACATGTATCAAAGGGCCAACACAGTTTTCTATTGTTGATCTGTACCTTCTGTGCTGCCCTTCGTTCTTTTTTCTCATCTATCGTGCCCATTTTACCCTTCCACAGTACAGCGCAGCCAACCAAATCTCTATAGTTGGTAATAACATTATTGAATTGTCCGGCAGGTTATTGGCGACTCGGGCTCAGGTCTCCCACGACGGGACGTCGAGATTCCCTTTCTTCTTTTCTTTTTTTGCATTTATCTATCTGTTTTCCCGGGATTAAAATATAGCCGGACAAATAAAAAAACTTTTCTCTTTATGCGCCCCAGAATTGTTGCCCTTGAACACACTCCGAATGAACGAATTCTGCACGTGAAATATCCGGTAAGGCCGATAAATATCACATATAACTTTTTTATAATGGCGGCTACTGCATTTGTGCCTCTGTATGGGTACTCCTGGAGCTGCAAATCGGGAGTCTGCACTCCGGTTGTTTATCGCTTACCCCTCAGACCTTACCCCGCCCAGGCCTTGCGCCGTACGCCAGGCCCGTTCTGCAATTAATTTAGCCGTTCATAACAATACAAGTGTGGTGCCAAATTGATGAAATGACTAGTGCATATACTTATATTTCGACTAAACGGTCAAGTTCTAAATGGGGATGAGGCATCGAACTCGAGAGCGTTAGCATGATGCCGCTTCTGTATACGGGTGGCAGTCCGCGTCGGGTCGAAACAGCAGAGCGTGTGCCTAGACTCCGTTCCTTCGCTGCTGGTTCCAAACCACCAGCCCGATGCTACTGCGCTCTCGTGTGTCTTGCCAAGTGCTGTGAACGCGTTGCCAACGTAAGTGGACGGTATACACGAAGTAAACACATACACCACAAACGCTGGATAGCCCGTAGCGCTGGCAACATATTTCGCAGTTTCATCCAAGTAGCCGCCCGTCTAACAGGATTAGTACTAATATCACCGAGTGCATCGGGCTGAGTCAGCTCAGTGCAGACGGATGGACCCAACCTTACCCGACGCTCGCTCAGCCCGATCAAGCTAGCGTTTATGCGATGCCGACATGAAAGCTCAAGCCAACCTAACCCGCTGTTGTTGGGTCCATGTAAACACCCTATATGTGGGATCTGGCTCCTATTGAAAACTGCTTTGCAGAAAAAAGAAGAAAATTAAAAAGTGGTATGGGAAGAGGGGGGGGGGGGTAATTGTTTGCGACAAGCACCGCTGGTCTCCGCTTTGAATTTATTCCTGTCTACGTGTAACGTCGGGGCTCAAAGCACGGAGCCTCGTGTGCTGAATGAGGTCCTTTAGACGGCTATACTTTGGCGGGGGATATTTTAATACCTGCGCTTTGTGCGGCATTTTTACAGCCATCTTGGTTTTAGATATTGGTTACTGTCAGGCTATGCAGTACAACTCTGCGCCATAACGTCCGAGAGACAAGGTTATGACGCATATTTTCTAATGCTGCGTTAGTCACCTAAAACCTCGCTGAAAACCCGCGTGGGACTCCTACCTTGTGAAGCAGTGTATAAAGCTGTGCAAAGTTGAATAAACTGAACTAGGCGAACAATTTAATGAAACATCTGTATTGTATTACTGTAAAAAAGAACCTTGAAGTCGACAGTGTACATGTATTGCATATCCTGTAACATATATCTGAGTAAGCATAAGACTAGAAATATTTTTAAGAAGAATACGCACCGAGACTGCCTGTTCTTTCATGCGATTATGGATATAGCGCCGCTCTTTCTGCGTGGCCGGAGAGCCGTCTCAACTCACCGGTCATAGTAACAGCCATCGATAAAGAAAGAAAAAGTAAGAAGGGCCGGCCGGGCAAGTGCGGCCGATTCCGCAAACTCCCAGGAACGAAAGAAGAGCACCGCACGAGCGTCCGACGCGCGATCATTTCCGCGACGGCGCGCTTCCTCTGCGGTGGCGCCGCGCCTAATGCGTGCCGCTCGCGTCACCCGCACGTCACGCGCCCCAAATTATGGTGCGAGCATTTTTTTTTTTCCATACGCCCGCTTCGAATGAGCCGTGAGCGAGAGAGGGACCGCGGTTGGGCGCGCGCGCCGTCCGCGCATTGCGTCTGTTTGTCGAGCGCGGCTGTGCGCGAGGGATTCGACGATCGAAATGGCGCGCCCGCAATTGCTCGGCGCGCCTGCTATTTCCAGGTGCAAAAAAAAAAAAAAAAACAACCGATAGCTTGCAGCATCAATGACGCAGCGCGTTCCGTACAGCTTACGCGTCCGTTTTACCGCCGCCCCCTCCTGCCTCCGTCCCGCTTATTTTTCTTTCTCAGCGTCAAGCTCGGCACAATAATTGGAAGCGATAATGACGTGGACTTTGATTGTATAATGGAGCGCTTAATGACCGTGGATCAATGATAGGTGTGTAGGTAGGTTAAAGGAAAGGTGCAGTGTCGGTAGCGCTCGTACTGCTGCTTCCCCTATAGAATTAGAATTAAATTCTAGGTTTTTCACGTGCCGACCCCATGCTATAATTATGAGGCGCCCCTGCTTCGCTTATTCAAACTGCCGGCAAAGGAATAACAAGGACACGAAGGAGTCACTGCCGCATTTAAAAAGCTGCACCGGGAGTTGCGCCGCGTCCGAGAAAGCAACCACACTGAACACAAAGCATGTGCACAGCAGAAACGAAAAAGAAAATGTAAAATTCTTGCAAATGGTACCAGGTTTTATTGTGATGATTAGAAAGATTACATGATGTTAATATACAGTAGCGTTATATGAAACAAAAGAAATGTTTACAGGAAGTAGGAGACAAGGGGACCTCCCTTGTCTTCGTCAGGGTGAAGACGAAACGTTGGCTTCAGCGACATTCCTTGTACTACCACTGTTAATCAAGGCAGCCTTAGTATATTCAGAACCTGAAATCAACCCCTGTCAGTTGCACGACATACCCATCGCCGATTGGGTCGCTCGCTGGTCTCCTCTTGAAGAGACCGTCTTGCTGGTGGTATTATCCGCTACTCTGGTTGTCGAGAATTGCGTTGGCATTAATTTCTTGCCTTGTCTTTCCCGCCCCTGTTGCGCATGCGCGTCGTCTTTTGCCGTTTCTGTGCACTGTTGACCGGCTTCTCTCTCAATATTCAAGCGCTCGGCAGCCACCGCGTGGGAAAAACCGCAGGAAATTTGGTTGAAGGAGCTTGTGTGACCTTCCGCCGTATACACCAGAGATGCTGAGAGCAACGCATCTGTGGCAGTGTGTCTGGACGCAGCGCTTGATTACGCTACCGCCAGGTTTTTTGTTCCCTCTTCAACTCAGTAACATCACTCGTAGGAGAACGGATGATGTAAATGATTAAGGGGACACTAAAGGCAAATACTAAGTCGACGCGGACTGTTTCAATGCCATTATAGAAACCTCGCAATGCTTGTTTCGCGATAAGAAAAGACATCTGGAGGGTCCGAATACCTTTTTCGAAATTCAAATCTCCCGCCACCGAGCCGGAGGAGTGGTGACGTTGCATACGCCATCACCACCCTTTGCTGCCCTCGGTGAGTGAAACGGCACCGGATAGACGGCGGTACCGTGCCAAGGCAGAGCTGATAACTGAGGTTATCTAATTAGTGGCTAAAGTCAAGCTAAGATTGAAACTTAACCCTCCCACTAAGTACAAAATATATGATTAATCACGGCTAGGTGGCGTGTGCCGCCACCTGATTTAAAGGGTTCAGCCCTATCCATCCATCCGTCTATTCAGAGCGATGGATTCGCCACTGCAGGTGCTTTTTGGACAAGTGGCGTGGACCGTTCGGGCATCCCGCGACTTCACATGGAAGTTGGATTCTCTTTTACTTGCAGTTTGTGCGAGTTTCGCGAGCCAGCAAAACCAGCGCAGCACTACGCGATAACGAAAGTACTGAACCGCGAAAGCGTGGGCGGCGCAGAGTCGAGCGAAAACGAAATCTTTCGACCGCCCGCGTCATTTTCAAGGGTAATTTCAGTGAGTTCTTTTTTTGTAAAAATGAAATAGAACTGGACAAGTGGCATTTTATTTCATTTTGTAATACAATATAAGGATGTCTTTTTTTTTTTTTTTTGCAACGAGTAGTTGAGTACTGGCGACCGAATTGAACTGAGGAGTGCTTTCCTCATTGGGCAAGTGCTTGAATGTCCCGGGGGAGTCTCTAATCATGTCCTACATTTACCTCAATTTCTCGATTATTAAGGCTCTGTTCGCGATAATATTGAAGCCTTAGAGATTCTCGGGCACTAATCTATCACTTAAGCTTGCCTTAGTATTTGCCTTTAGTGTTCCTTTCAGCATTAAATAGAAAGGCCACTCCAGTGAAATCCAAAATTTGGCAAATGTCCTTTTTTTTTTACGTATACCGCACAGCACATGCGCTCATGCACTCACGCACACACGAAGGAAAATACATGAATTAGTAAACATAAACAGCGATGTTTTGAAGAAAACACTTATTCCACATGTGCGATCATGCTAAGTAAACAGCCTGGGGGAATCAAGTTAATGAGAGATGAAAACAGTGGTTGCTTTTAGAAAAGCAGCTTAAGCCATTTCAAACACCACAGAAAGAAATCAGCATGCACAATTGGCATGCAATCGGCGCGCACAATTAAACAAAATCGGGGAAAAGCGTCTAAACGACGTAAACTTCCGGTCAACGCATGATGCTTACAGCTACCAACCAACTTTAATGGGATTATCGCAGTTGGCTAAAAAGGCTTCACAAAAGGCATTGGCGCGAGTTCCGAAATACGTTTTTTTTTTAATTTAGCGCCAAGGTCCTTGTATATCACGGCTAAAACCAGCCACCGGTGCTTGATGAAATATGTTTCAGCACGGGCTTTCTGAAATTAATGCTGTGCTCACTAAGAACAATGAATACCTCTGAGTATGTAAACGGGCACTATATATGCACATTTGTTGCTGCCTCACAAGACTCTCTCTTCGGGTTCTCGAATGGGTCGTCCTGCTTAGGGATCGTGGTGGAACCCGAGCTCTCACTTCCCAATGTGGCACCACGCATTCATCTGCATGCTAAATACATTTTAAAGGACGCATATTTCGAGCAGCATCACAAGTACCCGTTCCAAATCCAGCTTCGGGAAAGGCGATAGAGGCGTCACCATCTCAGATCCTGCTCAGGGGGCGCGACTCATGCCACCCAATTACGTTACTCAAGGGAAAGTGTCACCCATTCGGATTGTGCGACGTCATCAGCACAAAAAGGAAGTTCCGATTTGAAATAAAATGGCTCTGCACCACATATACAGACGCAAAGTATTTAGCAGTGACAGTGACAAGAACTTTATTGGAGTGTCCTGAGGAACTTGACTGGGGGGAACCGAAGGCTCCCCAATCAAGTTGGTGGCTCCGCCCACGACGGGACAAGGAGGTGGTGACTCTCCGCGATTTCGCGGGCCCTCTGGATGGCCTGTAGTTGGTTCGTGAAATCCGAGCTCTTCAGCAAGGCGTCCCACTTGGACTTGTATTGAAGGTCGGAGCCCGCGTTTTACGGGCACAGCCAGAGCATGTGGTCGAAGGAGCAGCGTGCGTGACCGCATTTAGAATACGACTGCGGGAAGTTGGGGTCTGTCCAACTAAGCGCTCTGGGGGTGAGGTAGGACCTGGTCTGTAAAAGCCTGAAAGTAACGGCCTGAGCCCTGTTCAGTTTCGGGCTGGGGGGAGGGAATTTCCTCCTGATGTGTCTGCAGGTAATGCGACGTAATTTCGGGAAAAGTGGTAAGATGATCTTTGAAGGGGCAATCCTGTGGGAGAGCCGGACCGTTAGCTCGGGCGCGGTTCGTGAATTCACGCGCCAGGAAGTTGGTCCTCGTTATATTTTCACTGTCGTATCTACGAGTCATTAAAACTCGTCTTGCGGACGTTTTGTGTACTTTCAGGTCAGCGATTCTGTTTCCGCCTTTAGCTATAGACGTCATCAAAATTAATTGAATTTTACGGTTTCAAATAAAGTCTGCATATCATTCGGTTGCCATCAGGTTATTGGAATATATTCACGGAATCAAAGGCAGACCTCAAAATGTACGGAATATAACCGAGAACCCTATCCATCAGCATCAACCTCCGGCTGGCGACATTGGCTATACTTGCACTGCGTGATCAGCGTTACTGGCCACTCCGTTACATTTCAATGGACTTCAGGGCACTGGGATACTTAGAGGTATGGAAAAGCGGATGGCTGCTACCTACAAAGTGCGTCACCATGATAATTTTATAGGATTGTTTTCACGAGCTCTTATGCATCTTTATTAGCGTAAAAATTCACTCATCACAATAAAGCTTGCCGTACAGTTAACCGCATCAAAAAAATCTTTTTTACAATTTGGTTGATTCGGGCATAAAATACGGAATAAAATGTGCGATTTCGGAACTACTCCCTCGTCATTGAGAAATCTGTATTATCGGCTTCGCCACAACGCCGAATTGTCGAATAGTTACCCGTTTCATCCATGACGAACCCATGACAAACAAGAAAAGCAGGAAAGTCATGTGTATGGCTAGGAATGACCTTGCTATGAACGTCAGATGGAGATTATTCGTGACGCCCCATTGGTACAAAGGTCCAGTTAGGAACTATAGCTTGCCCTGCTGAACGGCTACAGACTTATAACTTGTTCCCATAAATCTTGGCATTGGCTTTCTCGAAAATCTGTAGCCTTTGCTTATTCATAGGATTCCAATAGCAAGGGTTAGCTAGCAGGCCGCATACTACACAAACGGTAACCTTTCGAAACTGTATTGTGCTGAAAATGCTTATCTTAAACGATGCATAGCGTGGTTGCACTGGCATGAGGCCTTCACTCTTCCGTGTCTCAAGCAGACAGACTAAATTGTTGTTATTAAAGGTCAGCAAGTTAAGCCAGAACAGAGTTTCGTGTCAACAGTCCGAGCTGATGTGCGAAGCCCACCCGTTCGTTTCTTTGCGCGTGACAGCTGAGCTTGCTGCGCATAATAACTTCACGGTCGCGCTACAAGCGTGATCTGAAAACGCCATAGGCGTGTGCCCATCAAATCCCAGTTGTGCACGCAAACTTCTCATTCTAGGTGTTTGATGTCGCGCCCATGGCTCAACACGGTATTGCGCTTTCTAAAGGCTAGTTTTGGCTTTTTCGTTCGAATTGCGTTTGTTCTACTCACTGGGCGCGCAATATAGCGAACATGGTGATCTTGCGGTTGCTGGAGTTCAGGTTCCTGCATCTTGCACTGCTTCAGCAGCCTTTACGTTCAGTTTTACGTTTCTTTTTCAAGGTATGAAGAGCGAACATGCCTATTGAAATTTTGTTGCTGAGAGAGAGAGAGAGAGAGAGAGCAAATGATAAAGGAAAGATAGGGAGGTTAACCAGGACTGAGCCCGGTTGGCTACCCTACACTGGGGAAAGGGAAAAGGGGACGGAAAGATTAAAAGAAGAAAAGAAAGTCTACTGGGTATATCGTTCGGTCACTCAGTCCAGATCACAGACGCTGATGCAATCCAGTAGCCTTCAAATATCGCAGCAGAGCTTTTGTGGCCTTTTGTAGCTGCGATATGCGAGGCCATTGTCCCAAGATCTTCTTCAAGGTGAACGGTGTTCTATCTAGCTGATTGAGAGCTGTGCAGAGGTCATGTCTTTCGTTTTGAAAAGATGGGCAGTAGCACAGTAGATGTTCTATAGTTTCCTCGGCACCGCAGGTATTACAGTCGGCGCTATCAGTCATTCCAATCAAAAACGTATATGCATTGGTGAATGCGACGCCCAAGCGTAAGCGGCACAGCATTGTTTCCTCATTTCGCAGAAGCCCTGGTAACAGCCGCAGTTGCATAGAGGGGTCGAGGGAATGCAATCGTTCTTGGGTGAATTCAGGTGTGTGCCACTTCTCTAATGTCATACGGTGTGCTACCTTGCTTAGGTGTTGGGCTGCGTCGGTCCGCGATAAAGGTACAGAAACAAGGGTTGCTCCTTCGTGTGCTTTCCTAGCAGCTTCGTCAGCGAGGTCGTTGCCGGAGATACCGCAATGGCCAGGCAGCCACTGAAACACGACGTCGTGTCCTTTCGTTATCACACAATGGTGTATTTCTCGTATCTCCGACACTAGTTGTTCACACGACCCGCGACGAAGAGATGACAGAAGACATTGTAAGGCCGCCTTCGAATCGCAGAATATTGCCCACCGATTAGCGGGTTGGTTGTTGATGTAATCAACGGCACCCCGGAGGGCAACAAGCTCCGATCCGGTCGATGTTGTCATGTGAGAAATCTTGTATCGTACGCTAATTGATCGTGATGGTATAACCACTGCGCCGGTGGAGCTGGTCTGAGTGGAAGAGCCATCCGTATATATGTGGACTCCGTCAAAGTAGAAAGTGTTCAAACAATCCAGAGCTGCTTGCTTCAGGGCCAAGGTAGGCAGGTCGGTCTTCTTTCTTATCCCTGGAACCGTGAGACGCACTTGAGGTTGCTGAAAACTAGCTAGGTAGAGGAAGATGATAAAACCCCGTTAGTTCAACGGTTTCACTGTGTACACATCACACCTCCCTGTTCACAACACTTTTTGTTGAAATCATTTGAAGGACTAGTCCTCCTATAAAGTTGCTAAGACTCCTGGTCCTTGCTTGCGGTTTTTTCGAGATTAGAGATCTACGTGAAAATTTCTGAACTCCTTTCTTTATCGATCACGTAACCCGAGCACAGAAAGCTCGGAGGCTATCCCTCGCGTTAACGGTGTTATTCAGTTCTATAGTGACCGGTCATGTACGTCACAACCAGCACACTGACAGTACTATTGGATAAGTGTTGCTCTCGCTTTCCATGGGCCGTATAACGTAAAACTATTCCAATATGTTTTTATTCCAATCTACTGACGTCAAATTTGCGTAACCGCTGACGCAAGCATCGGGCGGTCACGCGCAGGGTTGTCTGAACAAACCAATCAAATGCTCCGCTCGTTCATAGGAGGTAACTTTTTTTGCTTGAAAACCGAATAACATTGCCTGCACTGAGTGGCTTGTCTTATCTAATTGGCTCACAAGAGGCGAGGAGCATGCTCAAGTGGAGAGGGATTCAATGGGGCCGAGCCACTGCTCTGATTATCGATAACCGGATGAAGAGGGCGGTGCCGGCGTCTGCGATTGGTCCGCTTTCTCTTACTTAGCTTGCGGTGGCTCGTCGACAATAGCAGCGGCATGCAACGGAAGCTTAAGAATGACGCTAAAACGGATCCTCAGCAAAGGAGAGTTGGCAGAACGAGGTTGTAAACGTGCCGAAAGTTCTTGAAAAGGTTACATGGCCACGCAAAAAGTTTTAATACACGCAAATAAACCCATGCTCTCCGGCTGGGGCGAGTAGCCAGTGCCAGAGCGAACGGCGGCAGCCATCTTTTATTCCTTTCGGAACGGGGCAGCCTGCGGCTTTTCAGAAGAAAATTCAGTTTTGTTCGGCACATTAATGCATCCTTAACGCGGTAAGTTTTTGCGGTTTTGTGACGTCGCGTGAGAGGCAGGTGAAGTGGGTGCGGCCCGAAAACTTTTGACCAATAGCCGAGGGCTAATGGCAAAAAGGCGTCGAATCAGAAATAACTATTTTTGTTTTGTTCGGTAAAATTATAATAAGTGTGTACACGTCTATCAGATGGGGAGCTATCGCGGTTTTCGTGACGTCGCGTGACAGACAGGTGAAGTAGGGGTGGTCCAAAAAGTTTTTGACCAATCGCGGAGGGCTGATTGTTGAATTGGAATAGGAAAGTTTGGAATAGTTTTACGTTATAGTGCCCCATGTCTTTGTAAAGTCGGTACTCTTCTATGGAGGACGTGCTGCGCGAGCCGCGAACAGTAGCAGTAATTTGCGGAGCAGCATTCGAACTTTGACTCAGATGACACACGGACACAAGGGCGCAACACGAAATTCATAGGAGAATTTCCGGTTACTTAAAGTCGGGCATTGTCAGTCCTAGAGAGCATGTATATTTAGCGTTGTTCATTCATGCTGTCCAGTTCTAAACGAACGGGGCTCTTATTGCCTAGTTTACTGTGGCTAGCCTCCGCTGTACTGTAACTAGCCTTTTACGAAGTAGCTCAGTACGCAGACAGAAGTATTTCTAACGACGAGATCGAATAAAGTATTAACTCCCTGGTCAAGCTGGCGTGAATCAGCTTGACTAGAAAGTCTGAAAATTGCCATAAAAGTGTTTGTCATTCATTGTAAACAAGGTATTTTGGTCTGAGGGTTGACATTATCTTTACATAGCGAAGGCGGAACATGGCAGGCATAAAATTAATGCAAAGCAGGAGTTAGAACTCCCCTCCCAAACGCCTATACTCCTGATCCCATGAGGGATCTGCCTCCGCCAACTCATTTCTTTCATCAATATTTTCTCGGCTAAACAACGCGCTTTTCTTTAATTTATTTCAGCAATTAATAGAGCAAGATGCACGTCCGGACACGTAATCTGTTTCCTAATTAAACTTGACACATGATTAATTATCTATTAATTTACAATATCAATCACAAAATTACTCCTCATTTTCTTATTTCCCAACTACGACCCCTAGTTTGCTTTTGGCCTGCCGCATCTGGTTCTGGTACCTGTCGCATTAACAAACGTTTTTAACTACTCGAACTTTATGTTTTAATTAATTATATTGGCCTCTTCAGCTCACTCATATCGTTTACGGCTTAGCACAGTTATGGAGCTCTCCTCCTTCTCTGTGTCTGTTCCATGTCATTTTTCTCGTGAGTAGCGACCGCTTGCTGTAAATATTTGTAAGATGTATGTAGGTATGGCATTTAGCCATTCAGAAGTAATTACCTTTGTTGCAGTTTGCCAACTGAGTCTCAGGTTTCGAGAACTCTGGTTGAGAGAAGCTGGAAGTTCAATGCTCTTTAAAGAGCATTCTTATACTTTAATGCTGTAATATATGTGCGCGAGCTTTCCGTCTTGTATTGTTTCTTTTTACTTATCAGGTAAGAACTAAGTGTTTTGGGCGTTACGTTGCGTTACTCGTATAATGTATCTTTTTTGCTTGAATTATTGAAACGGCTGTTAATGAAGGTTTAGTCACCTTAGGCGGATGACGCTTATTGCTTTTTGCGAAGCAATGAAGTTAAAGGATAGTGACTTAAGATAGGAAGGAACGTTGCCACTTGCGTAAAGCAAGCAGAAATGAAGCCAGTAAAAAGACATGACCTGTCAATGTCGCCCTATATAGGTACCTGCGTTGTTTTGATTAATTGGGGTCTTAAGGGACACTAAAAAATAAGTTGCCCTAGATTGAAATATTAGGCTTCTGCAATAACGAACTCGTCGTTCCTGGCGGCAACAAAGCTGTTTTAAGCGACAAAATGAAGAAAATGGGAAATTAGAGCCGCGCCACCACTTGTGGACTATGAAAGCTATCGTGTGACGTCAGCAATAGCTAATTCGCAAAGAGTGCTATAGAGGAAGGCCACGTGGATATTATATCAACTCGTCCGTTTTGGCGCGGGTGGTTCAAATAGAGGAGCACCAGTGGGACCTTCGGCGGCAATTTTTCTACGAAACAAAGTGGGCTCATCATCATCATCATCATCATCATCATCATCATCATCATCATCATCATCATCATCATCATCCTGGTTACGCCCACTGCAGGGCAAAGGCCTCTCCCATACTTCTCCAACAACCCCGGTCATGTACTAATTGTGGTCATGCCGTCCCTGCAAACTTCTTAATCTCATCCGCCGACCTAACTTTCTGCCACCCCCTGCTACACTTCCCTTTCCTTGGAATCCAGTCCATAACCCTTAATGACCATCGGTTATCTTCCCTCCTCATTACATGTCCTGCCCATGCCCATTTCTTTTTCTTGATTTCAACTAAGATGTCATTAACTCGCGTTTGTTCCCTCACCCAATCTGCTCTTTTCTTATCCCTTAACGTTACACCTATCATTCTTCTTTCCATAGCTCGTTGCGTCGTCCTCAATTTGAGTAGAACCCTTTTCGTAAGCCTCCAGGTTTCTGCCCCGTAGGTGAGTACTGGTAAGACACAGCTATTATACACTTTTCTCTTGAGGGATAATGGCAACCTGCTGTTCATGATCTGAGAATGCCTGCCAAACGCACCCCAGCCCATTCTTATTCTTCTGATTATTTCCGTCTCATGATCCGGAACCGCCGGCACTACCTGCCCTAAGTAGATGTATTCCCTTACCACTTCCAGTGCCTCGCTACCTATTGTAAATTGCTGTTCTCTTCCGAGACTGTTGAACATTACTTTAGTTTGCTGCAGATTAATTTTTAGACCCACTCTTCTGCTTTGCCTCTCCACGTCAGTGAGCATGCATTGCAATTGGTCCCCTGAGTTACTAAGCAAGGCAATATCATCAGTGAATCGCAAGTTACTAAGGTATTCTCCATTAACTTTTATCCCAAATTCTTCCCAATCCAGGTCTCTGAATACCTCCTGTAAACACGCTGTGAATAGCATTGGGGAGATCGTATCTCCCTGCCTGACGCCTTTCTTTATTGGGATTTTGTTGCTTTCTTTATGGAGCACTACGGTGGCTGTGGAGCCGCTATAGATATATTTCAGTATTTTTACATACGGCTCGTCTACACCCTGATTCCGTAATGCCTCCATGACTGCTGAGGTTTCGACAGAATCAAACGCTTTCTCGTAATCAATGAAAGCTATATATAAGGGTTGGTTATATAAAGTGGGCTATTGGGACAGAAAACTGTGATAGACTTCTAGATGAATAATCTAACGATCTAGCTCGACTTAATATGTTCCATCAGTGCCCCTTTAACGTTTTGAAGCAACACAGGAGCTGTGAGGGTTGCCGCAGCGGAGACTTCCGGAATAATTTTGAGCGCCTGAGATTCTGTGAAGTGCTCTTAAAGAGTCGCACAAGAATGTTTTTGCATTCGGCTCCTACGGTAATGCAGCCGCAGCGGCACGGCTTTGATTCGACACCTTGTGCTCGGTAGTAGAACGCCATACCCGCCAGCTGCTGCGGCGATTGGGATACGCAGATCACGTTTCTTATAATTCAGCTTATAATATCTCATTATGTATGTCCTAAGCCTAGAGGTCACCGAGTGTTTTTAAATGTGGGCTAACTATACCATAGAATAGTTCACGTTCTTCAAGTAGCGCTTCATTCCACGCGCACAAGCAAGCGGAACTTGAGCTCCCAAGAAACTTTCAAACGCAAATAATCAGTGTCCTGATGGTGATGATGGTGATAGGGTACCAACCGTCCCTAATTTAGTGGCACAGTCCCAATTTTCGAGTCAATGTTCCGTATGCCGACTGGACCCAGTCGGGACTTTTGCTTTTTTTATAGCGCGCGCAGCTCTTAGGCTCCCGCTCCTGCATTGAGCGTCCGCGTAACCGAGCGAACAAGCACAGCGAAGGATGAAAGAGCGAACGCGGAGCGCAGCGGGGGTTGAAATACGGCGATAGCGAAGAGCGCGCGAGGAGGAAAGAGGAGGAGTAGGGTTCAGCGAAAGCGTGAGAAGAAAAGCGTTGTGCTGCGCAAGACGGGCTTTGCGGCGTCGAGCGCGTCCACCGATACCTTATATGGAAACAAAGCGCTGCATGAGCGGAGGTCTGTCTGCGGCGGCTGTTGTGAATCGCGCGCGCCTGCGCATCACCTACGCGTTGCTTCTCGCGATCTGCCGATTAGCGAAGCAGTGGCGCCATACTTCGCTCCGTTTGCAATGTGCCGCACGAGACAGATTGTCCGCGCCAGCCATGTTACTCATAGCGTTCTCTTCCTTGTATTAACCGTGTACCTATATAATCATAATACAGAATGTTGACACGCTTACTTCTTTCACGTGCAGAGCTGCGCTCAAATTTCGCATTAGGAAGTATCGTAATCGCTGGGGATTTTTTTCTACTGGCTAACAATACATCAAGGAGATTTCCTTTCTATAATGCCTGATAGCTCATTTGCACACTCTTTATTGTGTTGTCTGGCGTTGTCTCTGTTTCCTAAGACACAAACTAAAAAGTGCCCCTCCTAATGTGAAATTACTGTTATTTTACATTTATTAGACCAACGTTAGATTATGCATGTATATCATGGGATCCTTACACTAAGTCAAATATCGCGCGTCTTGAAAAAATACAAAGAAAGGCAGTTAGGTTTATATTTCATAAATTCGCAAGACTGGACTCTCCCTCTAAAATTATGACAGAAAATTCCATACCCACTCTTGAATCACGCCGAAAGCTGCTAAGGCTTCAATTCCTTTCCCTTCTTCACAACAACAGGCTTGAAATTAAACCATCGACTTACATAACGCCTGCAATAACACGGCACACAAGACAGCATCATCCGGACTCACTAACACCCTATTATGCTCGAACTGACACGTTTAAATTTATTTTTTTTCCCAGAACAATATCAGACTGGGAACGACAGTTTACAGACACCGTGTGACTAAAAATTGTATAAATTTGTATTTGCTTGTTCCTAACTTGTTCTATTTTGTTTGTATGCATTCTATTGCCCCTATGCTTGGAACGAAAGGTCTGCAGTATGTACTAAATAAATGAATAAAAATAAAATAAATTGTCGTAAACGCAAAGGCGGTTTTGTTTTTGTAGTAGTTCTAGTTCTGTTGTAGGTCCTAACTGTTCACAGTACCTCTATCCGTATTGGTAGACTTGTTAGACAGGCAACTATACTGTACCTTTCTTGTTGTAAATTGCTACATTGGTACGACATGAAAAAATGTTATACTTTTCTTTCTCCTTAATTATTTATTCCATTCTATATTTATGCGTGGGGCATATTATATTGCTTGTGTTACTTACATCTGCTACTGTAGAAGGACTTGTTGTTGGGCTAGTTGGTGTTGTAATTGTGCCTTCGCGCTACACTATGTCGACAATCGGCGGCTATGTTTTTTATATTTTCTATATACCCCCCCCCCCCCTCCCTACACTCTGACGCCATGTGCGCGCAGTGGGTAACGAAATCTGGCGTCTCCTGACGCTGACAGGGTCGGTCATCACCAGCCGCCCTCCTCCCCTCCTCGACCCGTCCTGACGTCGTCCACTCGAGAGTTGGCAACCCTAGATGAGGATGATCGATAATGATCATTATATTATACTACTGCTATTACTAGCGCGGCTACTTATACTAAAAATGATAATTAATGTTTAGTGAAGCGTCCAGGAACGAACTTTCACCATTGGCACATGTTCAATTGCATACCTGCCAACCATCCGGAATGTTTCGTAAAGTTTACGAATTTGGGCTTGTTTTACGATTTTACGAAAGTTCCGTGAAATTTTACGAGAAATTCGGTTCATGACAATTTTCGCTCTTCCGTCGCCGAAGATCAATATTATCCGGAATCTTCAACCGGTCAAAGGCCTACAGAGGGATACGTGCTTCGTGCAGGTTTAGTCAATCAAGTTTCTAGGTAAATTCAGCAACAGCAAAGTCTCTGCAAAAGTCATTGTTAGCTAAAAAAAAAGTGCTGCTTGTCAGTTTAATGCTGTTCAAAGTTTGCTGCGCGTTGTGTGCTGCATATAAATATATATAACTGTATTAGAATGCATATGTATCCCACAAAGGGTGCGCGCCCCCGGCAAACTAAAAAAAGAAAATCCGCATAGCCCCTCTTCTTTCCCGCGGAGCTGTCTCTGAGGGATTTAACGAATTTCAAAGTTCACATGCCGGCTAGGTATGTGAACTATTGAAATATTGAATAAAATATGAATTTAACATTATCTGATATACTAAAACAGGCAATGCTCACAATCAAAAGCGATCTTCAGCTTATTTTGGATTGGTGTAACACTTGTTGAATGACTCTAAATTCATCCGAATGCAAAGTAATATATTTCACTCGTAAACCCTCAATCTCTAATTTTTCCTATCACATAAATAATAACCCGATTTTTCCAGCTACTTCATACAAGCACTTAGGCATTAATCTCGCATCAAGCCTTTCGTGGACGCATCACGTTACTAGTATATGTGCTAATGCTTCGAAATCACTGGGGTACATACGCCGAAACCTACGTAATTCGCCCTCCAACATCCGCAAGCTAGCTTATCAGTCGTTTGCCCGCCCCCAGCTCGAATTTGTTTCTCCAATCTGGTCGCCCTATCACAACAACCTAATCAGCGTATTAGAATCAGTTCTAAATAGGGCCGTTAGGTTTATCTCACATAAGTATACCTACAATTCAAGCACCTACCAAATAAGATTTGATATTTCACTACCGCCCTTAAGTACTCCACGTAATTTTGCACTCTTATCATTACTTCACAAGTACGTTCATGCGGCTAGAAAATTTTATTCACGGCTTGAAGTCGAGCCTTGCACATCACACAGATTACATAATCACCTCAGCTTCAAGCGCGTCTACGGGAACACTTACACATTCACTTGGTCGGTGCTTCCTCGCGCCATTCGGATATGGAACGCTATTCCTGATTTCATCGTCTCCGAAACAAATCTTGATAAATTCTGCCAGCTCATAAGTTCATATTCCACTTCCTAACTCCAACAAAATGGATGTTGTCTTTTCTTTGGTTTTCCAGTTATATGCGTTATGGTGTGCTCTCTTGCTTATGAGTTCATTATTTTGCTTATTATTCTGGTATTTTTATCCTATAACATTGGAGTAGCTACTTTTGTACAGTGTTTCTGAAAGAAGTGTGTGTTTTGTCATTTCTCTAATATGCACATTACCGTCTCCTGTCATTTTTGTGCAATGCTGTAATGTTTGTATAAAATGTTGTGTATGCATTTTTATACAGTCAAATATTCATTATGTTTGTTTTGTTTGTTATATACCCCTTATATATACTCTTTTAGAGCTGTGACGCCCCCCTTACCTAATGCCTCATACGAGGCCTGTAAGGAAATTTTAAATAAATAAATAAATAAATAAATAAATAAATAAATAAATAAATAAATAAATAAATGTAACCTCTGTACGTGTGTGTGTGTTGCAAAAATTAATAACTGCAGAACTGTGTCGAGAGCACTGATTTTGCATGCAGGCTGTACATGAGCTGTATTTGCTACTTCAAGATGTTGTTTTGTATTTAGTAAGATGTTATCACTACATCGTCTATCATATCTCAGTTGATCTCATCTGTTAATATCCAATTGTTTAGTGCGTGATATCGTTTCCCTCTTCTCGTTTTTGTTTGTATCGAATTCTGCATGGGTCCGAAGAAGGCTCGCAGTACGTACAAATGAAGGAAAGAACATTATATTGAAAAACAAGTAGCTCTTAATGAAACCACATACAGCTTATGGAAAAATAAATCGAAGATGATGTGGTTTCTTCATATTAAAACAGGTGTAGCTTTGTTCGAGATGTATAGAAGAGACAAGTTTCGAAAAGTGTAAATTATGTCAAAAGCACATCGTGCAATACGAAAACTGAAAAGTCGTATTGTTGAGAACAAAAACACCGGGCACGAAGACGATAAATGTGCGCTACGAAATATAATATACTCTAAAACCTAAAGAATAAGAAAGAAAATAGTAGGCGCAGATATACAGGTAATGTAGCAGTCATTCTGTAAAACTCCTGGACACTGCCATCAAGGACAGGCAGGCAATTTAATTTCTGACTTCTTTCGAAGACAACGTCGCAGTTAACAGTATGAATCGAAGCGTGTTACATAAGCATTGAAGTGAACCGTCAAATATATCAATATGCTTAGAAGAGTAATTGTATGTTTTCTGAACGCGTTTTATTGGATTTTTATTGGAGCTTTGTAGAGAGTGATGTATATACTTTTAATATTGGGAAGATAGAGAGGTGAGCCTGAAGCAAATGGTTCTGACGTGCTACTCTGCGCGTAGCGATGAAGAATTTGGGACAGAAAAGGCAGATGATGGTAACGGGTGAAGACGTTGAAACAAATGCACAATGTGACATATGGTTTCTTCTTGCGCTGTGTACTTAATGACGAGGACGGGAACGAGGACGACGACAACGGATAGTGCGCAACATCCGAGGTAGCGCACTATCTGTTGTCGTCGTCTTTGTTCCCGCCCTCGCCATGAAGTACACAGCGCAAGAAGAAACTATAAACAGCCACCAACTAGCCCAATTCATCGCTCTTTTGAACAATGTGACACAGCTGCGGTAACGATGCTTTGGGCTAATGGAGAGCTGTCAACATGGTCGCCACAACCTACTTTACTTGCACTGTTTTTTTAGCCACAGACATCTTCAAATCACTAAGAAACTGCTGGGAAGCGCTAATTGTTTGCTTGAGCATCTTTAGTAGATTCTTTACGTGGCAGTTCGACGCTCAGCTTTCGCCGTGCTGTTGTCGTGCGGACTGAGGTTCGAAGCTTCAGTTCCTCGAAAATAAGGAAGGCCACGTTTGTCAGAGTTCCAATCCAGTCTGGTGCTGTTTACACGAAGCTGAGCTTTCAGAAGAATATCTTCAGCGTGTAAAATGGCCTATGTAGCCTTGTACGCAGCCACTGAGCTTGCTGCTTTTCGTAACGCACTTCCTGTGATTTGTGAGAAGCCACCCAAGAAAGGAGTATTTTCACTGACTCAGATCTACATTGTTTGCTTTCCGCCATACATTGCGGACCTGCGGAGGACCAGTTCCAGAAACTCAATATCTCCCTCACCACCTCATCGAGCAAGGACACGACGTTATGTTTCAGTGGCTCCCAAGCCACTGTGGCATAGTAGGCAACGGACGATACGATGAAGAGTATGTGCAGGAATGCACACCGCTGTCAAGAGCAGATGCAGCACCGAAACTTCGGGTGGTTTTTAATGAACCCGCACAATCCTTGTGGAACACGGCAAGCTTCCAGCACACACATCTGCATCGACTTAATCCCCCTCTTCGGCTTCGTGCTCCACCTGAACTATCCTGACCCGAGATAACAGTTCTGCCCACTGTGGCTTGGCGTCGCTGTTACAAAATTATCCGATTTCCGCATCGGCATGGATGACAATGCAGCTTATGACGACTTTGGCGGCGTGGAAATAATAGAACATGTTCTTTGCTGCTGTACTTGCTACAAAATGCAGAGGCAGTCGCTCGAGACCGCATTGACCCGTCTCGACGACCGGCCTCTATGGTTGTCACGTCAGAAGTCGGTAAATGTATTGAAAGTTTTACGTTCAAGTGCCCTAATAGAGAGAATAATTCTCCCAGGCGTTTTCCACTCTTCAATTAAAATTTTTTCTCCGCTATTTATTTCGTCTTTATTTCCTCCTTCCCCTTCCCCCAGTGTTGTGCAGCGGACCAGAAGTTTCTCTTCCCTTAACCCTGCCTTTCCTATCTCATTTCTCTCTCTCTCTCTCTTTTGCCGAACTCTCTATGTAATGCCAAAGATTAGTTTTGGGGAATCTACGACACTGTGAACAAACTTGAAGAGGAACATCACCGAAGGACGAGGCCTCACCGAGGGGACCCTGGGTACGCAAGCACGCGTATGCACACGGAAGTCCACCCGCAGGTGAAAAGAGTGCCATGGCTTGTTTTGCCTAATACATAAGCCCACACTGATAAATGGTTGGATACGTGGGCTAGTTGGTAATGCATTGTTATAAAAACTTAGAGCGGTATAAACACAAAGGACGTAAAAAAAGAAACACACAGCACAGCGCGTGTGGTGTGTCTTTCTTTTTCGACGTCCTGTGTGTTTATAGCTCTCTAAGTTCCCACACTGATGCAGTGCAGAAGCGTGCCACTAAAGAAATGGCGTATTTCTGAGTTAATTTCCCTCGCTGTCTAAGCAAAGGAATTTGTTCAAAACCCGCCGTGGTTGCTCAGTGGCTATGGCGTTAGGCTGCTGAGCACGAGGTCGCGGGATCGAATCCCGGCCATGGCGGCCGCATTTCGATGGGGGCGAAATGCAAAAACAACCGTGTACCTAGATTTAGGTGCACGTTAAAGAACCCGAGGTGGTCGAAGTTTCCGGATTCCTCCACTACGGCGTGCCTCATAATCAGAAAGTGGTTTTGGCACGTAAAACCCCATAATTTAATTTTTAATATTTAATTTGTTCAAAGTTTGTGAACAAGATTGATGGCTACTGAGATAATCGGCGGCATTTTCACAAGTCTCACACAGCAGCTATAGTTTCGGTTTCGAGTAAGAGGATGAAAAGAAGTACGGTCAGAGCTACGAAGAGGAAAAAAATGCGCTTTGACGAAAACTAATGCAAGAGTCGTGCCTCGTGCTTGCTAGGTTCTCTGTTGTGGGGGTCGCATTGACGTTTTACGTACTTGGGAGAGCGTAATTGCTTTGTACAAGCTTCCAGCTGTAACCTTTAGTACTAAAATATAGTGTTTAAAAGGAAGCTTTAGCTATTGTGCTCCTATCGAAATGCAGAAGAACGGATTGTTTGTTTTTTTAATTAACTACTGCACTGAATTTGATTAGGTTTGTTGCATTTAAAAGAAAAAAGTCAAAATTCAGTGTCTGTAGGAAGCTTATTTTTTATTTGGGCCTTAAATTTTTCTTTTACAGAAATTGTTGAGAACTGAAAAATATATTGAAAGAGATAAACACAAATATCAAGTTTACAACTCTGTATCTCAGCAATAGGAAACGATATCACAATTCTGTAAACGGCACCTAATAATACGCTTTAAGCAAACAAAATCTATATATCAGCTTTGAAGCATACCACTAACTTCTACGTAGGACAGAATTGGACAGGCGGCTGTAGCCTGAACAAATGTTGATAGTGTGGCAAGTGTCACTGTGCTGTGCGATGACAGTATTCGGTGCCAGTGACCGATTGTGATTGTGTGTCTACGCTCCTTCCTTTCTTATCTCTACTATGTTACCACTTTACTTCCCCCTCCCCTCTCTCCCCAGTGTAGGGTAGCCAACCGGATCTTTTTCTCTGGTTAACCTCCCTGCCTTTCCCCTTCCCCCCCTCTCTCTCTCTCTTGGAAAACCCTCGTAAGCATTGTAACAGTTTCGCGTATGCTGCAAATTCACATATCAAATTTGTCTGTTTTAGATGTTTTAACAGATGCAGTTTACAGCATTGCGATATGTGTTTTTGGCGCAGAGGTACAGATTTGTAAGTTTCACCTTTCAATTTATTTGAAATTTGAATTTTATTTAAGTCGGTCCATCAGTTGTCTCGTAAAAGCATTTCTGCCTTTCGCATGTGTTTGAATAAGGAAATCGGAGTTGGCCCAGAGCTACAGCTTCCTCTTAAACTTTTACAGCGAAGCTGTTAAGGGCTACTTTCCCCACTATCGTGTCCGCGTGTAGAAAAAAAAATCCTGAAAATAGTGCAATGCCGGGCCGACCCGTGACGGAGGTGACGCAGGCGTTAAGCACTCCCCATACGTGGGCCGATCCCGAAGATAGTGCAATGCCGGGCCTACCCGCGGCGGTATGTGCAGTTCGCCATTAAGAGGTGCACATACACAGCTTCGCTGGTCATCCTTCTTCACATTCACGGAGTGGAAGGGCACTGAGTTTGTTTGTTCGAACTTACACCGGATGCCACGCAATATGCATTCCACCTACAACGAAGGCTGAAGACGAGCCAGCGGTAAAGCTCTGCTCGCCAGTGCCCGCTTGAACAAGGACCGAACATGCTTCGTAGACACTGCTTCGTACGTTCAAGAAGAGGCCTTCTCCTCAGTGGTCATCGACTGTGATTTTAAAATACTTAGCTGCGCTACCATCCGCACTTCTAATTCCAGCGTTGCAGAGCAGGTTGCTATTGCTCTTGCATTGACGGACAGTGTACATGACACGATTTATTCAGATTCCAAGGCCGCTGTCAGGGCATTTCAGATGGGAATGGTGGCTCCCCAGGCCCTACGTATCATCCAAAGTGCTAAAGACACGAAACATCACTCTTTGGCCTGGTTCCCTGCGCACCTTGGAACCATTGAGGGTGCCTCGATCAACTCCAACGAGGAGGTGCACTCGGCTGCACGAGGTTTGACTGACCGTGCCCTCGGTAACGCGTCCTCTCCAGGGCGACCCGAGCCTCTCTGCTCGTACAACGAAATTCGCAAACATAATTATCTGTCAAGAAGGCTCCTGCCTTTGCCGCACGCCTCGTTGTGCAGGGCCCAGGCAGTCACTCTCAGACTTCTTCAAACAAGCACTTACCCGAGCCCCGCGGCGCTGCACACAATACCCCGAACGGTTCCCAAGCCCGGACTGCCCTCTGTGTGATGATTATGCGGACTTCGAGCATGTCCTGTGGGGCTGCGCCTCTGCCGGTCCCCCTTTCACCCAAGAGGAAATGAGGAAGCTCATTATAATGAGCTTCCTCATTTCCTCTTGGGTGAAAGGAACTAGATACTGCCAAACAAATCGGCCTGAAATACGGCAGGTGGTTCTCTGCAGCAAATATTTATCGCGCTGCGTTCTTTGCGTTAGAGTCGCGCCATCTAGTAATGCATCAAGCGTACTAGCTTTGAGAGCGGCGGCGTGAAAATCATGGCGGCGTGGCGCGAACAAAGCAAGTGCGCCATGTAAGCGCCAATCAAGATTCGTTAGTTACCGTTAGTTACCCTTAGTTACCGTTTCCCATAGGTCGGCATACTCGCCCAAGAGTAGACTACGCTCTCTCCATACTCTTTTGAGAGGCGCGAGATAGAGCGTGAGTGGATGTGAGGAGACTATATAGGTTATGGAACGGGCGTGAGCACCGGTGTCTGAGTGGACGTGGGCATAAACAGCAGCGGGTTCCGGTTAACGCGAGTGCGAACAAAAGTCGTTGACGCTCAGTTCGGATGGACGTGAGTATCAACGCGAGCGTCTGTCCGCGAATGTGAGTGAACGTCAGTATGTATGTGAGTGAGTGCCGGTGAATGGGCGTGGACGCGAGCATGAGCGTGAGTGGGCGCCGATAAGTGTGAATAGGGAAGCGAATGTGTGTGGCAGGGAGCATGAGTGTGGGAATGGGAGTGCCGACCAGCTGTGAGTGCACATGAGTGTGAGTGAGTACATGTGTAATAAATTATTTGTGAGTCTTTGTATGAGCCAGCATGCGCTTATTATATAAGCCGACCTATGCCTTTCCCCGCTTAATACTGATATCTGCTTTCCCGCGCTATATTTATAATTCTAGACCTATAACGTAGGATTGTATGTTTAGACTTGCGGCGAAATTTCGAGCCGCCTTGAATTTCGGCAAGGACCCAAGCATGTGCCTCAACGTCTCATCATTATTTTCATCCTTTCAAACTTCTATTCAGACACTCTGTACGAAGTCTGTAGACTGTCGTTAGAAAACCGGCGGCCTTATGATTTTTAATATTCGTCTACTAATATCCATATACGTTTGCAATCAAATTTCTCGAGCAAACACCACTGGTACGCCTTACATTATCAACAAGTATCCCCTACAGGCTGTCACATCATACCGCTACCTTGGTGTTTATTATCACATATGCTTTCTTGGAAAGAAAGCGTTGCAAAGATAGCATCCAAAGCAAGCAGTGCACTCAGATACCTTCGGCGAAACCTTGCCAGTGCACCTTTTCAACTAAAACTACCGCTTTGTACTACTGACCTACTCTCGCGACTGGAATACGCAGCATCGGTGTGGGTGCCTTACCAGCATACTTTAATACACAAATTTGAGGCTGTGCAACACCGTTGTGCCCGTTTCATCTAAATAACAACAACAAAAAAAAACAGCCAGCGTTACTCAAATAAAAGAAGGTCAAATAAGGATTTGCTGATAACGCGTACGGAGATCCCTCGTATATGCTTGCACCAGAAAATATTTTACCATCCTACTCTCTTTTCTCTATATATACAGCCAGCAGCTTTTATATCTTCACCTCGCGATCATGCCTTCAAAGTGAGCATACCACACAGTACCTGTGGCATGCTTTTGGGGACCAAATGCTACGGTGGTCAAATGGTGCGTTACCTTCTACCTCAAAATCTAAACAATGTTACACAGCTGTAAATTTTTTCTTGCTTTGGTGCACATAGGTGCTATTCCTTAGTGTTAGCTTCAGTTCGACCTCAACGTTTGTGACCATGCTGAAAGATATGCTGTATTTTGGTGTTATTGCTTTGGTGTTACCGAACTATGATTCTTGTATTTCACTCTTTGTTGTCTCGTAACACAATGTATTTCACTCTCTGTTGTTGCCTGCTGACTTGTAAGGTGGCAGACCTTGTCAAGCCCATCATCTTTTTTTATGGGGTGTCAGCACAAGCGTTCATTATTTGATCCTGTAATAAAGTTCATGGTCTCAAGTTTACAAAATACCGAAGCAGTACCTTCTTTTGTGAGATGTTTCGTGCAGTAAGAAAGGAATGTTACGTTGTAGTAACTAAAAAGAAAACAGACTTATGGAAATTTATTTTTTCATAAGAACGAGCAATGATTGGAACAGCCTGCCCGTCTCGTGCACAAGTATATCGGACCCTGGCCTCTTTAAAAGCGTACCAGCTAACTTATTAGTGTCTTAGTTCTTTTATAATATTAGGTAACTATCTTAATGTTTTTTTGTTTACAGTGTGCTTTTCTCCTTTGTCTCTGAAGTGCTTTCTAACTGGAATATTTTTTTTGTTTCTAATGTTTTTATTGCTGATGAATGTATTTATTACATTGCCCCTCTCCTCTTAAATGTGTGTGTGTATTTCCTGAGGGGTATCTAAATGAATGAATGAATGAATGAATGAATAAATAAATAAATAAATAAATAAATAAATAAATAAATAAATAAATAAATAAATAACCAATTCGACCATAAATGGATAAAAGGAAACCTACTTGCTAAAGACTGTTGTGCACATACAGAGTACCGAAATTATGCATACAATAAGATAAATCAGTCTATGAAAAGTCTTCAGGCTTTGTACAGAGTCTCAAAGTCAATTTTAAGGGCAAGCCTGGACGAGGCGCTTGCCGGGAATATTGCGGTGTGTCACTCGTATAGGCCTAAATGAAAAGCTTGAAAGGGTGAGGCATGCGTTGGTCATTCATATCATAAGAAGCCATCAAACAAGGACACCAAGGAGAACATAGGGAAAATTACTTGTGCTTACTAATTGAATTAAAGAAATGATAAATTAATGGCAATGAAAGTGGATGAAAAAACAAATTGCCGCAGGTGGGGAACGATCCCACGTCTTCGCATTAAGCGTGCGATGCTGTACCAATTGAGCTATCGCAGCGCAGTTTTATCTACTTTCTTGAGTATTTGTTTTTACTGCTAGAGCTAACCCTGGGAGCGTTAACCAGCGCCACCACTCACAATCCTTGGCGGCGGATGTGGAACATCCTTGGCAGCAAGGGCAGCAGCAGGCTTCACGTGTGCTCACGGACTCTGCGCATCTTTTACGCAGGCATTTGCTGATACCTTATCCTGCAATCCGGCTCTGGTGGCTTCGCTACCGTTTCGGACTTCATCGCTGTGGATGGGAAAGCTGCTTTTCTTACGTTAGCATCATCTTTCAAGCTACGACAACTTGACTGCGATACTGCCCCTTCTGCTCCACTGGCTCGTCACTTGTGCGGACTCTACAAAAGCACCGAGCGCACTGTCTGCTCTTTAACTTGGCAGCAAGGGCGGCAGCAGGCTTCACGTGTGCTCACGGACTCTGCGCATCTTTTACGCAGGTTGGGAATCAATTCACTTCTTGATTTTCACTGTTCTTGCCGCTGCTATCATTGCTGCCATTTGTATCAATTTGTGTTTTTGGCATAGCTATTTGTTTTAAAGATGTCGAAGGAGATCAGATTACTTTTTGGGGAGCTGAAGCGTGAAGTTAGGACGGAGTTCAAGGATTTCAGACACAATCGAGCGAGACTTTCGCATGGAACTAAGGGATATTAAAACTTTTTTGGCTACAACAAACAAGGAGTATGAAGAAATTAGGAAGGAAAACCAAGCCCTGAGAGCTTCAAATGATGAATTAAAGGCAGAGTGCTCCGATCTCGCACGGCAGGTAAATGACCATGAGAACAGAATACTTCGGGCTGAGCAGTATTCCCGGAGGGCAAATGTCGAAATCAAAGGCATTCCGTACGAGTCCTCCGAAGACCTAGTTGAAATGGTCATAAAAATTGGAAAGTGGGTGGGTGTTCCGCTTGCTGCGACTGATATCGGACGAGCACACAGAGTTCTAACGGCACACAACCCAAGCAAAAAAAAATGTGGTTGTGCAGGTCGAGCAGAGACAAAGGCGGGACAACTTTTTGATGAATGCACGCGCAGTAAGCCTGAAGTGCACTGATCTCGACATTGACTCTTGGTCAGCGGTGTTCGTAAATGAACATCTGTGCCCAGAATTGAAACGGCTTCTTGGTCAAGCTACGGCGCGCAAGCGCGAGACCGGTTGGAAGTATGTCTGGGTGCGCGATGGAAAAATCTTTGCGCGGCAGGCTGATAACGCACCAACGATCAAAATTGAAAACAGTGATGATGTAAACAAAATGACCAGTTCTTCCTGAAATCGGTACAGCGAAAGAGGCGGTTTGTGTTGTGGGCACAAATATTATGGCGCTGCTGCAAACAAAAACATCGGTGGTTTATTTCATGCTTATTTTCTGTTGCCAAGTAGGTCAAGCACCGCGCATGCTCATGAAATTGCATCTCTGTTGGATCATGAAATCTTTTCTTTACAATGTAAAAACAGCATTTTTGCGTATAAATTATTGTTTCGGAAAATTCATTTTACTTATTTCTATTGTCTTAGGATGCACCAGGTCTTGTGGTGTGGTAGCTTGTATTGGTTACAATTTTTCATTTGTGCAGCCTATCCTGTTCGTGGTTGTAAAATTTGCTCAAGGATAGTTGTCGCTGCTTTTGTCGTTGAACTGTTGTTCGAACTCAAAATTTCTTTCGCAATGAATTCGGATTTTACAATGCACGATTTCCTGTTCACCTTTCAGAAACTGAAATGAGCACTTGTAGCATTAGTCCGTCTATGAAAAGGTCGATAAATGCGATTCACCTCTAACTTTTATTGATCTTAATATGCAATTCTTTATGTTTCTTAGTGATTTCGGCTTTTCTTTTTCTGTAATTATGTTGACAGAAACATGGTTTTCGGCAAATGATGACATGGATCTAGAAGGTTATAACGGAGTTTTCTTGAAGAGATCGCTTAGAAGAGGTGGAGGCGTATGTATACTTATTGAACAAGGTATAAATTATGAACTGCTTGATGACCTATCTTCATGTACGTCAGATATTGAGGTAATATGCTTGAAATGCGGAAAGTTTCTTTTCGCTGTGGTGTACCGTCCACCTGACGGCAATTTAAATGGTTTTTTACAGCAGCTAGACGCGATATTCTCTTATGTTAATATACATCAGTACAATTTAGTTCTAGGTGGTGACCTAAACATTGACATGCTTTCTAATGCATCGAAATAGGCGGAATTTTCCATGCTTCTTGATTCGTATTTGTTGTCAAATGTGGTACTGGAACCAACTCGCATTTCAGCAACTTGCGCCGCCTTATTGGACCTTTTTATTACAAATTTACCATGTGAGAGCCTCTTTTCTGGGACAATCAGCATTACACTTAGTGATCATTTGCGGATATATCTAGTTATTGATAAGTGCCATATTACATTATGGGGTTTTACGTGCGAAAACCACTTTCTGGTTATGAGGCACGCCGTAGTGGGGACTCCGGAAATTTAGACCACCTGGGGTTCTTTAACGTACACCTAAATACACGGGTGTTTTCGCATTTCGCCCCCATCGAAATGCGGCCGCCGTGGCCTGGATTCGATCCCGCGACCTCGTGCTAAGCAGCCCAACACCATAGCCACTAAGCAACCACGGCGGGTATAAGTGCCATATTGAATCAAAGCCAACCTATAAATTTCGGTGCCAGAACATAAATGAAAACTCTCACAGTTTCGAGACGAAATCTTCAGAACAAGTTGGGAAACAGTGCTATCGTGCTCACCAGCAAACGCAGCATATGACAATTTTATGGAGATAATTTTCCGTATCTACAAGCGATATTTTCCCTACAAAGAAATAAAGAAGTCGAAACATTCACGGAAACCATGGGTCACAAGGAAGCTGTTAAATATGATAAATAAAAAAATAGCATGTATCAACTATTCTTGAAAAATCGCGATCCAGACAATTGGATTCGTTTAGGATGTATAGAAATAATTTAACTAAACTTATGAAAACGCGAAGCGCAGCTATTATTCTTGTATGTTCGAGTGTGTTGCAGGGGTTAAGAGATGTGGAGCAAATTAAATTAAATTACCACATTACATCAAGCTAATTTTAGTGTAGAAGAGATAACTGAAAGGGATCGAAGATACAGGGGCGAAGCGTTCGCTGAAAAATTTAATAATCACCTTACCTCATTGGTAGACAGCATCAGTGACACCACTGCACTACATTACATGTCCGCACAAGTAGCTTCGTCGGTTTATCTTTCCGCAATAGATGAATATGAGGTTATGTGTGTTTTCAAAAAAAGTAAAGAAAAGTAAGTCGGAAGATATTGACGGTTTAAAGAACGCTCCAATCTGTTTTGTTATGGATATACTAGTCATCCCTTTAACATTCATTTATAACCTAATTTTAGGCACAGGTATTTTCCCAGAATGTATGAAGCATGCAAAAGTTACAGTACTGTTTAAGGGAGGAGACAAACATGATTTGTAAAGCTATAGGCCTACATCCGTTCTACCATTGTTTTCAAAGCCTATAGAAAAACTAATATTTATAAGATTATCGAATTTCTTTACAAAACACTCGGTAATTACGCCGGCTCAGTACGGTTTTAGGTCAGGGCTGTCGACAGAGGTAGCATTGCTACGACAAAAGGACATTATATTAGGCACTATAGAGGACAGGACATTTCCTGTCCTCTATAGTAAGTTAACTTGCACTAGGTATATTTGTTGATTTCTCTAAAGCCTTTGACCGGGTAAATCCCAATACCCTGTTACAATATTTACTCTATTACGGCATTCAAGGCACTACACTGAATTTAATTACCAGTTATTTGAGCAATAGGCTACAGTGTGTAAGCATTAACACAGAACAATCATCTTTGCAAAAAGTTACGCAAGGTGTACCTCAAGGTAGTATATTGGGGCCACTACCTTTTATTACTTATGTCAACGACATTATTAACATACACCAGACAATCCAATATGTCATATATGCGGATGACACTTCCTTGTTTTTCACGGGTGTGGACGAAAATGACCTTAATTCAGCAGCAAACGCGGCACTAGGTAACTTCTATGCGTGGTCTACCGTAAACTCCATACAAATAAACTGCTTAAAAACCAGAGCTGTTTTGTTTCGATCGAAGGGAACAACGTATACAGCTACTTCAAAGCTATACCTGAAGGATTCCGTGATTTATTTTTCTTCGACAACTAAAGCATTGGGAATAGTTTTTCACGAGCATATGTTATGGGATTCCCATAGTGAAATAGTAAGAAAGAAGCTAAGTAAGGCACTAGGCATGCTTAGGAGATGTCAATCATTTCTACCGATTACTCAGATATTAATTATTTATAACACGCTTTTTTGCTCACAGCTACGCTATGGTATTTTGGTGCGGGGCACTGGCACCGTGCAATCTAAGCAAAAATTACTCGCGCTTCAAAAAAATGCATTAAGTTGCATAGCAAATGCCGAATATAATGCACGTACGTCGTTTTTATTAAATAAATTCAAAGTGTTAAGATTTGATAACATGTATTAATATCGTTTATTAGTGTCTTTGAAAACTGAATTTCACAAAGGAAATAATAATCTTACCTCCATAGCATGCTTAGAGCGCAGTACCTCGTCTCGACCTACTAGACATAGCGATTATTGGAAGGTTCCTCGATGCCGAACGAATTATCGTCTCTAAAGGCTAAAACATTCACTCCGCTACATACTAAACAAATTCAGTTTTTCATTAGAGCGATTGCGCTTTCTTTCGCGACAGGATATGTCCAATCTCTTTTTACTGAGATGATGTATTTCTTGTTGTGTTTTCTTGGTGCAAGAAATGCGGCACAAAATGCTGCATTTTATTTTACTATATTTAATTTTTTTTCTTCTCAAAGAGTGCGAATCTTACAGCATTTTCGTTTTTGTATAATTATATTCTCTATTGTACCAATTTCACTATGTATTTATCTGCCTATTTATTTGTTTTCATGAGTACGAACGCTGTCACTTTTCTGCCTTATATTTCTGGGATGTGGGGCCAGTCAAGCTGCGTTTATATCGCAGCTTTTTTTTCCCGCATTCCACATCACACATTGTATCTTTTCCTCATGTATGAATAAGTAAACATTGAAACACTGTGGTGAAATAAACTCTAACTCCAAATCCTTTCTGCTTCAAGCGTCACGAGTACATGATCTTTATGGGTGAAGGCAACTGGTCAGTAAACACACATATGCTACCTGAAGGCATCAATGTTGCGGGATTCGAGACCTTCGTTATGTGATGAACGAGAAGAAACAAGGTTAACCGAGGGGCACGATTTTTTAATTATCGTATCATAAGACGCCAACAAACAATGACACAAGGAGAACGTAGGCGAAATTATTTGTGCTTACTAATTGAATTAAAGAAATGATAAATTAACGGAAATTAAAGTGGATGAAAAAATATCTTGCCGCAGGTGGGGAACGATCCGTCTTATTACGCGTGCGATGTTCTGCCAATCCGCCTTTTTCATCTTCATGTGCTGCCCTCTGACGCACGCCGCTGGAAACGTTTTGGAAGGGTGCCGGGGCTTTCGCCGGTTGATTTGTATACCTGCGCCCATGTTGAGTTTGTGTTGGTTGTGCGTTTCGTGGATTGCGATTATTTATTAATGGCTTCTCCTGGGCAGCATGTCGTTCACCCATCGACTAGTGGGTGAACAGACCTGAGTACGTTATTGTGCTAACAGTGCGGCCGATAAAGGCCATCTGAGTCCCGTCTGCCGACGCGGCTACCTTGGTTTGTTGTCCCTGATGTCGGCACTTGCACCTCGCTTTTTGTATTCCTTTTACACATTAATTAAACGTTTCGCATATTCAAGCAGCCTTCGAGCGAAGCCTTCCACGTCGGATTTGCCAAAGCGGTGCATTTGTTTACATCATTGACCTATGCAGCTACAGGTTGCTGTTAGCTTCGGATATTCCAAAAAGGGCGCATCGCTGATATGAAACAATGTCAAGCTGTCGCAAAACAAGCATATATGCGTATATAAGCCGCATTGTTCCACCCTGAGACGAGTTCATATGAGCGGCCGAGCTACTTAGACAGCGGCAATTGGGATTCAGACACACATATTATGGGCTGTTAATAGTGATTCTCGCTTTTGTTTAACTTCATCATGCTTACAGTTTGAGCATGCCATAAAGCATTATTAGACAAAACTGTGCTCGCCATAAGGACTCGCTTATAGACCGTGTAGTTCTCTCGCGAAATCGCGGATGCCATCGCTGACACCGTTGGCAACTGAGCGAATTTATGCTGCTGTGCCGAATGCTTTGTTTCTTGTTTCCAGTTTGACGCAGAGGTAAACAGTGCTTCTATGGAATTAAGAAATGCGTCAGCATGACAACACGTGCAGACCCTACCCACCATATACGTAGCGAATTCGACTGGCAGCATTTGGGAACACGTGACGTAAGTACAGGATGTTGGCACAGCACTGTGTCGCCGCTTGCCGTTTATTGTGTACGTGCCGAGCGAAGAGTAGTTGATATCAAATCGCTATAAGGCCACAACTTAACTATAAGAGCGGCTTCCTTAGTCCTTATTGCTTATTCTTTAAGTTCATGCCACTTGGTAGGGCGTGCCCTAACTCGACGGGCAGTGCAGGACAAGACCAAGCTTCGATAAACAGGATCAACAATGGCTCTGTGCACGGCTTGAGATGACTGAAGCTTCTGCATTTCAGCTTCGAAGGCAAGTCGACGCATTCTGAGCGCGAATTATATATACAAGCGAATGCGTTGCGGCTATCGCGTTGTCGGTTCGACAGCCGATCGCGTGGGATTCGGTCGAGCGATCATGCTCGGCACGCTGATTTTGTCGTTGGAGTCGACAAGAAAGCCGGTCGCACTATATGACAACTCGCACACGTCGGTTGCGTCGTTGTCAGCCTGTTATGATCAAATCGTCTCAGTGACAGTGGTCAATAGTCGGGCAATCGTTGGCGTCAGCGTCTTGTCGGTTTTGTATCGACCCAGTGTTCACACGCCTTAAACGAGTACGTGAAGTCAGGCACACATCAGTGAGAGAGGGCCGACGCTGCAAATAGACTGCGTCACTAACGGGATGTTTGAAGTGTCGCCCAAGTCTAACGCAGAGGTTTATCGATAAATTTGATAGCCGTCAATGGAAGGCGGCAACTACGGGGTTCACACTGCAGTCCGGACGAAGCCCTGGCCGCTTTCTGTTATAAAGTGGAGTTGCAGCCTCGCTACGCACGTTTACGGCACCGCACCGACGTAGAGCTATGGACCAGTGGAGTTCACAAGTGGTACACGGCACAAGTGTTCGCTGCAGTGCGCGTCCGTATGTTTTTCTTTTTTTTTCGAGGTACTTTCCCCGGATATCGTGTCGCGCTGCCGCGCGCGCTTCCCTTCCAAAACGCTTCGCGACTAATCCGCTAGGGCAGGTCGCATGTGCCGTGGCGCCATACAAAAGGCGGATTGAGCTACCGCGGCGCCGTTTTCCCTATGTTTTCCTGGTGTCATTGTTTGTTGGGGGGCTTCTTATGAGATGATTATTAAAAAATCGAGCTCGTCGGTTAACCACCTTTCTTCTCGTTTATTACATAGCGAGGGTCTCAAATCCGGCAACATTGATGCCTTCAGGTAGCATATGTGGGTTTATTGACCAGTTGCCTTCGCCCCCCCCCCCAAAAAAAAACACGTACTCGATCGTGACACCTGTGGCAGAAAGGATATTCCAAATCTGCCGCCAAGGTTTGCGAGTGGTGGCGCTGGCTAACACTCCCAGTGTTAGTTCTAGCAGTAAAAACAAATACCCAAGAATGTATATGGGAAAACGGCGCCGCGGTAGCTCAATTGGTACAGCATCGCACGCGTAATGCGAAGACGAGGGATCGTTTCCCAGCTGCGGCAAGTTGTTTTTCCACCGACTTTAATTTCCATTATTCTGTAATTTCTTTAATTCAATTAGTAAGCACAAGTGATTAACCTTAGGTTTTCCTTGGTAGTAGTGTTTGTTGGCTTCTTGTGATATGATTATTAAAAAATGGAGCCCCTCAGTTAACCCCCTTTCTGCTCGGCACCGTTCAAATGTGATTAACTCTCCGTACCATGGGGAAATAGGTGTTTTTTGTAGGGTACGCCAGATATTTTTCTGAAAGAACTACTGCACTCAGTATTTTATGTAATAAGTAAAAAAGCAGAATGAACGCACTTTTCACCCATAAAAGTTTTATTAACGAGAGGAATGTCATCAAAAGAGAAATATTCCCAGAATTGGATAAAATTGAACAAACATTGTAAAGATACGCGTGTATCTACTATGAAAAAAATGTAAAAAAAGATATGAGATATACAAAATGTATTGCCGTCTAATAGGCACTATATCCAAAGAAATCTAAATTTTTCATTGAACATGTATTCCACTGCTAAAATGTAAGTGCAAGCACTACAGTTTGCCTTGCCGGGCTGCCACCGCCGATGTTCCGGGCTGGCTTGTGTCGTAGTCGCTCTCAGAGTCAATATTCGAAAAAAAAGACCGCATCCTGAGACTCGCTGCTGCTCGATCCAGCTATAAGACCACCTGCAAACGCAGCGGAATAGCTAGATCTGCGGTCTTCCGAAGCACGCGCGCCCCTCCCAAAGGCGGCCATTTTTTCTTTCTACGTTGACGATCGCAAAAATTTTAGAGGGAAATCAAAAATCATAGCCTGGGAAGGAAAACCGAAATGCTTAGAAAAAATATAGTTGCCCTCCTTCCCGTCCTGTGGCGCAGTGTGATCGTGAGCGCCGAGGAAGGTCACGAAAGTGTCCTTTCAAACCATGATTGTGGGCGGCCTATATTGATTTCTACGTTGACGATCGCAAAAATTTTAGACGGAATTCAAAAATCACAGCCTGGGGAAAAACCGAACTGCTTAGAAATAAAATATCGTTGCCCTCCTTCCCGTCCCGTAGCGCAGTGCGTTCCTGATCGGCGGGGAAGGTTTCCTAGTGGCCTTTACAACCATCGACAGAGGGCGACCATTTTGGCTTCCTACGTTGACGATCGCAAAAATTTTGGAGTGCATTCAAAAATTACCGCTAGGGGGAAAAAGGGGAAATACTTAGAAAACAAAAATATAGTTGCCCTTCTTACCGTCCTGTCGTGCAGTGGTTTCGTGAGCGGCGGGCAAGGTCTGCAAAGTGGCCTTTCAAACCATGGATAGCGGGCGGCCATTTTTGCTTGCTACGTTGACGATTGCCAAATTTTGGAGAGCATTCAAAAATCACCGCCTAGGAAGAGAAAGCGAACTGCTTAAAAAACAAACGTATAGTTGCCTTCCTTTCCGTCCTGTGGAGCAATGTGTTCGTGAGCAGCGAGGAAGGCCTCGAAAGTGGATTTTCAAACCATCGATAGCAGGCGGCCATTTTTGCTTGCTACGTTGACGATCGCCAAATTTTGTAGGGCATTCAAAAATCACCGCCTTGGGAAAAAGCGAACTGCTTATAAAACAAAAATATAGTTGCCCACCTTCCCGTCCTGTGGCGTGGTGGGTTCGTGAGCGGCGGGGAACATTTCGAAAGTGGCCCTTATAACCATCGATAGCGGGCGGCCATTTTTGCTTTCTACGTTGACGATCGCAAAAATTTTGGAGCGCATTCAAAAATCACGGCCAGGGGGGAAAAACGAACTGCTTAGAATACAAAAACATAGATACCCTCATTCCCGTCCTGTGGCGCAGTGGGTTCGTGAGCGGCGGGAAAGGTCTCAAAAGTAGCTTTTCAAACAGTCGATAGCGGGCGGCCATTTTTTCTTCTTACGTTGACGATCGCAAAAACTTTGAATGGCGTTCAATAATCACCGCCTGGAGAAAAAGCGAACTGCTTAGAAAACAAAAGTATGGTTGCCCTCCTTACCTTACTGTGGCGCAGTGGGTTCGTGAACGGCGGGGAAAGTCTCGAAACTGGCCTTTCAAACCATCGATAGCGGGCGGCCATTTTTGCTTTCTACGTTGACGATGGCAAAAATTTTAGAGGGAATTCAAAAATCACAGGCTGGGGAGAAAAACCGAACAGCTTAGAAAAAAATATAGTTGCCCTCCTTCCCTTCCCTTAGCGCAGTGTGCTCGTGAGCGGCAGGGAAGGTTTCGAAAGTCGCCTTTATAACCATCGATATCGGGCGGGCGTTCTTCCTTTCTACCTTGACGATCGCAAAAATTTTGGAGCGAATTCAAAAATCAACGCCTGGGGAGATGAAGAGAACTGCTAAGAAAATAAAAATATAATTACCCTCCTTGCCGTCCTGTGGCGCAGTGTGTTCGTGAGCGCCGGGGAAGGTCTCGAAAGTTGTTTTTCAAGCCATCGATAGCAGGCGGCCAGTTTTGCTTTCTACGTTGTTGATCGCAAAATTTTTAGAGGGAATTCAAAAATCACAGCCTGGGGAGAAAAACCGAACTGCTTAGAAGAAAAATATAGTTGCCCTTCTTACTGTCCTCTCGCGCAGTGGGTTAGTGAGCGGCGGGCACGGTCTCGAAAGTGGCCTTTATAACCATCGAAAGAGGGCGGCCGTTTTTCCTTTCTTCGATGACGATCGCAAAAATTTTTGACTGCATTCAAAAGTCACTGCCTTGGGAAAAAAGCGAACTGCATAGAAAACAAAAATATAGTTGCCTTCCTTCCCTTTCTGTGGCACATTTTGTTTGTGAGTGGCGGGGAAGGACTCGAAAGTGGCTTTTGAAACCATCAATAGCGGGCTACATATTTGCTTTCAGCGTTGACGATCACAAAAAATTTTGGAAGGCATTCAAAAATCACCGCCTGGGGAAAAAGTGAACTGCTTAACAACAAAAATATAGTTGCCCTCCTTCCCGTCCTGTGGCTCAGTGTGTTCGTGAGCGACGGGGAAGATCTCGAAAGTTGCTCTCAAACCATCAATAGCGGGCGGCCATTTTAGCTTTTTACGTTGACGATCGCAAAAATTTTGAATGACGTTCAAAATCACCGCCTGGGGAAAAAAGCGAACTGCTTAGAAAACAAAAAATATAATTGCCCTTCTTACCGTCCTGTCGCGCAGCGGGTTCGTGAGCGGCGGGCAAGGTCTCTGAAGTGGCCTTTAAAACCATCGAGAGCGGGCGGCCGTTTTTCCTTTCTTCGTTGACGATCGCCAAAATTTTGAAGTGCATTCAAAAGTCACTGCCTTCGGAAAAAAGCGAACTCCCGGCCGTAGAAAACAAAAATATAGTTGCCTTCCTTCCCTATCTGTGGCACATTGTGTTCGTGAGTGGCGGGGAAGGTGATGAAAGTGGTTTCAAACCATCAATAGTGGGCGGCCTTTTTTGCTTTCTGCGTTGACGATCGCAAAAATTTTGGAGGACATTCAAAAATCACCGCCTGGGGAAAAAACCAACTGCTTAGAAAAATAATATAGTTGTCGTCCTTCCCGCCCGGTGGCGCAGTATGATCGTGAGCGGCGGGGAAGGTCTCGAAAGTGGCTTTTCAAACCATCGATAGCGGACGGCCATTTTTGCTTTCTTTCTACGTTGACGATCGCCAAATTTCGGAGGGCATTCAAAAATGACCGCCTGGGGGGAAAAAGCGAAGTGCTTAGAAAACAAAAAATATAGTTGCCCTCCTTCCCGTCCCGTAGAGCAGTGTGTTCGTGAGCGGCGGGGAAGGACTTGAATGTGGCTTTTCAAGCCATCAATAGCGGGCTACATATTTGCTTTCAGCGTTGACGATCGCAAAAAAATTTGGAAGGCATTCAAAAATCACCGCCTGGGGAAAAAGTGAACTGCTTAGAAAACAAAAATATAGTTGCCCTTCTTACCGTCCTGTCGCGCAGTGGGTTCGTGAGCGGCGGGCAAGGTCTCGAAAGTGGCCTTTAAAACTATGGATAGCGGGCGGCCATTTTTGCTTTCTACGTTGACGATCCCAAAAATTTTAGAGGGAATTCAAATATCACTGCCTGGGGACAAAAACCGAACTTCTTAGAAAAAGTATAGTTGTCCTTCCCGTCCCTTAGCGCAGTGTGTTCGTGAGCGGCAGCGAAGGTTTCGAAAGTGGCCTTTAAAACCATCGATAGCGGGCGGCCGTTTTTCCTTTCTACCTTGACGATCGCGAAAATTTTGGAGTGAATTCAAAAATACCCGTCTGGGGAGATGATGAGAACTGCTAAGAAAACAAAAATATAATTACCTTCCTTGCAGTCCTGTGGCGCCGTGTGTTCGTTAGCGGCGAGGAAGCTCTCGCAAGTGGCTATTTAAACCATCGATAGCGGGCGACCATTTTGGCTTTCTACGTTGACGATCGCAAAAATTTTGGAGTGCATCCAAAAATAACCGCTAGTCGGAAAAGGGAACTGATTAGAAAACAAAAATATAGTTGCCCTCCTTCCAGTCCTGTGGCGCAGTGGGTTCGTGAGCGGCGGGCAAGGTCTCGAAAGTGGCCTTTATAACCATCGATAGCGGGCGGCCGTGTTTCCTTTCCTCGTTGACGATCGCAAAAATTTTTGAGTGCATTCAAAAGTCACTGCCTTGGGAAAAAAGCGAACTGCGTAGAAACCAAAATATAATTGCCTTCCTTCCCTTTCTGTAGCACATTGTGTTCATGAGTGGCGGAGAAGGTTTGGAAAGTGGCATTTCAAATCATCAATAGTGGGCGGCCATTTATTTTCTGCGTTGACGATCGCAAAAATTTTGGAGGGCATTCAAAAATCACCGCCCGGGGGGAAAAAGCGAACTGCTTAGAGAACAAAAATATATTTGCCCTCCTTCCCGTCCTGTGGCGCAGTGTGCTCGTGAGCGGCCGGGAAGGTCTCGAAAGTGGATTTTCAAACCATTGCTAGCAGGCGGCCATTTTTGCTTTCTTCGTTGACGATCGCCGAGTTTTGGAGGGCATTCGAAAATCGCCACCTTGGGAAAAAAAGCGAACTGCTTAGAAAACAAACGTACAGTTGCCCTCCTTCCCGTCCTGTTGCGCATTGTGTTCGTGAGCGACGGGGAAGGTCTCGAAAGTGGCTCTCAAACCATCAATAGCGGGTAGCCATTTTTGCTTTTTACGTTGACGATCGCAAAAATTTTGAATGGCGTTCAAAATCACCGCCTGGGGAAAAAAGCGAACTGCTTAGAAAACAAAAATATAGTTGCCCTTCCCACCGTCCTGTCGCGCAGTGGGTTCGTGAGCGGCAGGCAAGGTCTCGAAAGTGGCCTTTCAAACCATGGATAGCGGGCGGCCGTTTTTGCTTTTTACGTTGACGATCCCAAAAATTTTAGAGGGAATTCAAAAATCACAGCCTGGGGCGAAAAACCGAACTGCTTAGAAAAAAATATAGTTGCCCTACTTCCCGTCCCGTAGCGCAGTGTGTTCGTGAACGGCGGGGAAGGTTTCGAAAGTGGCCCTTATAACCATCGACAGCGGGCGGCCATCTTGCTTTCTACGTTGACAAACGCAAAAATTTTGGATTGCATTACAAAATCACCGCCTGGGGGGAAAAACGAACTGCTTAGAATACAAAACATAGTCACCCTCCTTCCCGCCCTGTGGCGCAGTGGGTTCGTGAGCGGCGGGGAAGGTTTCAAAAGTGGCTTTTCATACTATCGACAGCGGGCGGCCATTTTTGCTTACTACGTTGACGATCGCAAAGACTTTGGAGCGCATTCAAAAAACCACTCCTGGGGAAAAAGCGAACTCCTTAGAAAAAGAAGTATAGTTGTCCTCCTTCCCGTCCTGTGGCGCAGTGTGTCCGTGAGCGGAAGGGAAGGTCTCGAAAGTGGCTTCTCAAACCATCGATAGCGGGCGACCATTTTTGCTTTTTACGTTGACGATCGCAAAAATTTTGAATGGCGTTCAAAAATCAGCGCGTGAGGGAAAAAGCGAACCGCTTAGAAAAAAATATAGTTGCCCTTCTTACTCTCCTATCGCGCAGTGGGTTCTTGAGCGGCGGGGAGGGTCTCAAAAGTGGCCTTTCAAACCATCGAAAGCGGGCGGCCATTCTTGCTTTCTACGTTGGCGATCGCAAACATTTTTGAGAGAATTGAAATATCACAGCCTGGGGTGAAAAACCGAACTGCTTAGAAAAAAATATAGTTGTCCTCCTTCCCGTCCCGTAGTGCAGTGTGTTCGTGAGCGGCGGGGAAGGTTTCGAAAGTGGCCTTTATAACCATCGATAGCGGGCGGCCGTTTTTGCTTTCTACGTTGACGATCGCAAAAATTTTGGCGGGCATTCAAAAATGAACGCCTGGGGCGAAAAGCGACCTGCTTCGAAAAAGTATATATTTAAAATCCTTGCCGTCCTGTGGGGCCGCGTGTTCGTGGGTGATGATGGAGCTCTCCGGAGTGTCTGTTTAAACCATCGATAGCGGGCCACTATTCTGGCTCTGTACGTTGACGATCGGAAAAATATTGGAGTGCATTGAAAAATCACCGCCTGGGGGGAAAAGCGAACTGCTCAGAAAACAAAAATATTGTTACCCTCCTTCCCGTCCTGTGGCGCAGTGCGTTCGTGAGCGCCGGGGAAGGTCTCGAAAGTAGCTTTTCAAACCGTCGATACCGGGTGGCCATTTTTGCTTTCTACGTTGACGATCGTCGAATTCGGGAGGGCATTCAAAAATCACCGCCTGGGGGAAAAATCGAACTGTTTAGAAAACAAAAGCATAGATACCCTCCTTCCCGTCCTGTGGAGCAGTGGGCTCGTGAGCGGCGGGGAAGGTTTCGAAAGTGGCTTTTCAAACCATCGATAGCGGGCGGCCATTTTTGCTTTCTACGTTGACGATCGGGAAAATTTTGGAGGGCTTTCAAAAATCACCACCCGGAAAAAACAGCTTAAAAACAAAAATATATATGACCACCTTCTTGGGCTGTGCCGCAGTTTGTTCGTGAGCACTGGATAAGGTCTCGAAAGTGGCTTTACAATCAATCAATAGTAGGCGGCCATTTTTGCTTTCTACGTTGACGATCGGAAAAATTTTGGAGTGCATTCAAAAATCAACGCCTGGGGGAAAAGCGAACTGCTTAGAAAACAAAAATATATTTGCCCTCCTTCGCGTCCTGTGGCGCAGTGTGTTCTGGAGGGGCGGGGAAGGTCTTGAAAGCGGGTTTTCAAACCATCGATAGTAGGCGGCCATTTTTGCTTTCTACGTTGACGATCGCAAAATTTCGGACTGCATTCAAAATTCACCGCCTGTGGGAAAATGCGAACTGCTTAGAATACAAAAATATAGTTGCCCACCTTCCCGTCCTGTGGCGCGGTGGGTTCGTGAGCGGCGGTTAAGGTCTCAAAAGTTTCCTTTCAAACCACCGATAGTGGGCGGCCATTTGTGCTTTCTACGTTGACGATCGCAAAATTTTGCAGTGCGTCTAAAAAGTACCCCCTGAGGGGGAAAAGCGAACTGCTTAGAAAACAAAAATATAGTTGCCCTCCTTCCCGTCCTGTGGCGCGGTGGGTTCGTGAGCGGCGGTTAAGGTCTGGAAAGTTGCCTTTCAAACCATCGATAGCGGGCGGCCATTTTTGCTTTCTACGTTGACGATCGCAAAATTTTGCAGCGCGTCTAAAAAGCACCGCCTGAGGGGGAAAAGCGAACTGCTTAGAAAACAAAAATATAGTTGCCCACCTTCCGGTCCTGTGGCGCGGTGGGTTCGTGAGCGGTAGAGTCACTGCAAAAAAATTCAGAGTACCGCAAAGGTCGGGATTTGACTGGCAACACTGAGCGGCGGCCGCCATATACCTTCCGAGCCGACTGCGTCGCGGGAAGGCTTCCATGTTGGAAGAGCCTGATGTTCGGTGACACATCGGGTTGCGTGTTTACTGAAGCACAGATACTTTGTGCCCGGAGATGATAACGGTTGCTGAGAACGAAAATAAAATTTTATTTTGTGCGAAGTAATGCAGCCGGTGGTTGTTTTGCACGCCGATCGTGTTTACTGCTGGAACTGTGCTACGATTGTGGGCAGCAGCTTCGCGCTGCTATCGGGAGCTTATGCACGCGTTCTTTTTTTCCCTTCCGCGGAGCGAGCTACGAAGTAAACATTTCGTCACTTCGAGCCGGAATGAGGCAAGCTTGTGCTTTTGGGCATGAACATCGTGTACCGCCGTCGGCTTCTATTGAATGTCTCCAAGCAGGACGAAACAAACGCCTGACAGTGTCACAGGCACGTACGTACATTCATCTCCAAGCAGGACTAAACAAACACCTGACAGTGTCACAGGCACGTACGTACATTCATTGTATAATTTCACTAGCTAAATCGGATACCTTTAATTTAGTTTGTTCTTGACTCTGCCGGGCGACACACTGCGACTGCCGTGGCCGCACCGGTGTTTGGCCGTGATCGTAAAGACGATCTGTGCACAGCAGGCGTTAAAACCAACTTCGATGACCATTCTTCGCACTAAATCTTGTGGAAGGCCAATATGAGCCATTTGCGTGATTACAGCAACGTATATTTACTTCCGTACACTGCTACATTGCGATTTATGAACGCAACTGTCTAGTGCGTCCCCCCCCACCCCCCATGAGCGGCTACTCTTCTCAACTTATTTATGACTCTTTTCTTAAACTGCCAAGATTTGCTGCCTGTTTAAAAATAAAGCAGGAACGCCCACTGGTTACGCAGCACATTTTTTTCTAAGTTACATAGGCGATGTATAAAATTATTGTGCTTTTATAGCGCTTTATGTAACATGCATAGTGACAGAGTGAAACTAAAGGTGTTCTGTTGTTTTGTATTTCTTGTTATGCATCAAGCACAACATCATTTGGGTATGCACTGTAGCATTTCAACATAAAACATAGTATGTATGCTGACTTCAGTTCATAGCATGTGCTCAGCTTACAAGCTCAAAATTTGAAGCATGTGTTCTGAATATCACCTGGCCATTGGTTTCAAGCTCGAAATGCGTATGTATAAATGAGCAAAGGATAAGTGGAAAAAAAGAAGTATCATGGGCCTCGTATTTTCCATGTTTTTATTGACTGCGATTGTCACGATCTGCGAAAAACAAGTGCCATATGGGTCGAGTGACTCGAGGCGAGAGCGCGCTCACAAGCGCGGAGAAATGCGAGTACCTGGTGCACGTGAGGACGTGGAATTCTCGCGCGACAACGGTGCCTTCCGTGCCACGAGCACGGAATAACCGCGTGTGTTGAGCAACAAACGCGTACACGTGTACCCGCTTCAAACGTGCAAGACGTGAACAATCCCTGCAATGAACTCTTATTTTCGTAGCATCGCTAACACCGCGCGCACTTCACTTAAATATCTTCTAAAACAGTGCCGAAAAGCACAAGCAAGGTGTACTTATACCTCGCACACGCGAGTGTTTTTTGTAGGCTTGAAGTTCTCCCGGCTGATTCTGTGTAACTACGCAGATCGACGTTCTTGGTCATTTTTCCCGGTCGGAATCTAGAAAAAAGTCTTTTCAGACTCAGTTCGGTTGCTGCATCCGAAGGCGCAACAGCCAGGCATGATTTCCTTGCACTCAAACGCGAGTGCGACAATCGTAACACAAAAAAAAAAACGTAGGGAACCTGCGCTGCCTGCGCTCTAACTCAGCCGGCCCGCCCGGCGCTTGGAAGGTATATGGCACCCCAAAGTCACGTGGCACGGTTGGGCCAATGAACGCGTCGGCGGCACGGGGAAAACGAATGCGGTACTCTGAAATTTTTTTCCAGTGACACTAGTGAGCGGCGGTTAAGGTCTCGAAATTGCCATGTCAAACCATCGATAGCGGGCGGCCATTTTTGCTTTCTACGTTGACGATCGCTAAATGTTTGAGGGAATTCAAAAATAACCGCCTGGGGGAGAAAAGCCAACTGCTTAGAAAGCAAAAATATATTTACCCTTCTTCCCGTTCTGTGGCGCAGTGTGTTCGTGAGCACCGCAGAACGTCTCGAAAGTGGCCTTTCAAACCATCGATAGCGGGCGGCCATTTTTGCTTTCTACGTTGACGATCGCAAAATTTATAAGTGCATTAAAAAATCACCGCCTGGAGGAAAAAAGCGAACTGCTTAGAAAACAAAAATATAGTTACCCTCCTTCCCGTCCTGTGGCGCTGTACGTTCGTGAGCGGTGCGGAAGGTCTCGAAAGTTGCTGTTCATAACATCAATAGCGGGCGGCCATTTTTGCTTTCTGCGTTGAGATGCCAAATATTTTGTAGGGCGTTCAAAAATCACCGTCTGGGGGGAAAACCGAACTGCTTAGAAATCAAAAATATAGTTGCCCTCCTTGCCGTCCTGTGGCGTAGTGTGTTCGTGAGTGGCGTGGAAGCTCTCGCAAGTTCCTATTTCAACCATCGATAGCAGGCGACCATTTTCGCTTTCTACGTTGACGATCGCAAAAATTTAGAGCGCAAGCAATAGTCATCGCCAGGGAGAAAAAGCAAACTGCTTAGAAAATAAAATATAGTTGCCCTCTTTCCCTTCCTGTGGCGATGTGTTTTCGTGAGCGGCGGGGAAGGCCTCGAAAGTTCCTATTTAAACCATCGACAGCGGGCGACTATTTTGGCTTTCTACGTTGGCGAGCGCAAAAATTTAGGAGTGCAATCAAAAATCACCGCCTGGGGGAAAAAGCAAACTGCTTAGAAAACTAAAATATAGTTACCCTCCTTCCCGTCATGTGGCGCAGTGTGTTCGTGAGCGGTAAAGCCCCTGAAACTTCGTAAAGTAGTGCCACTCTCCTCCGCCTTCACTCCTCCTTGTTTCTCCTCTCTTTGACGCTCCCTCCTCGACCATGGCGCCGCCTACGATGCTCGAGCGCAGCAGACGACCTTTCGCACAGTGAATGCACGCATAGCAAGGCAGTGCTCTTTAGGCGTTCACGTTGGCTTTCCAGCTCCGCGTAACTTCGTGTACAGCATAGAATTTCTAGTCGGATGCTTGTACAAATTCGGTAACGGCAGCTTTTGTTTCAATTTTTGATAACTATTTCTTAAAAAAGTATCTGAAGGAGTGTTAACGCTATGCGTTGACGACTGCGAATGTATCGCGTGCCCTACAATTTGGTACGCAACATTTGTCAAGGGCGTGTCGCAAGATCTTGTTGCGAATGGTTGTAAATAACACGTTTACCATCGAATGACAACCTCTTGGCTTCCAGCAAGCCCTCAGCCTAAAGAATCCGCGCCGCCCTTACCATGTGAATTCGCGGCGCGTATGAGCTATGACCTACAACGGCTGACGGAGATCACTGCTCTGGAGGTTCGAAAGTGTATTACAAGCTAAAGTGCCGCCAACGTGCGTGCTTGCGAATCTAAGCGCGCGCAAACCCTCAGAGGTGGGCGCTGGTGCTATTGTGTTTCTCGTGTCTCAACGCCGACAGAAATACCGCGGCCGATCATCGAGTCGGGACTGTGCGTACAGAAGAAAATACAATGAGTTTTTAGCATTCGTGCGCGAAGCGGGAGCGCGATAACAATGCTTGACTCAATCTCAAACAAGACCACTGTGGCCTTCAGTGATTTTTTCAGGTTAATGACTTATCACGAATAACACTTCATCGTGCGTTGGTTCGTCCATTCACTAAGTGACGTACTTGTCGCGAACCGAGTTGCACTGAGGTGCATGCATTCAGGACGGTTGCACTCCCTTCGAAGTAACATTTGCGAGACATGACTTTATTAGTGAAGGCATGATCGCGCAAAGAATCCCCCCGCCATGACGCGGCCGAAATCGCGGCAAGTGAAATGATGTTTTATCCATACGTTAAAATGATATGAAACGGAATTCGAGTTGCAAGTTAAGTTTATTTTCACATAGATGCATTACAGATTTGCCTTTGCAGTCACAAGTCCGTGTGCACCATTTATTGTCTCATTGCGTAAATAAACGCACCAGCCTAAGAGTCCTACAGCAAGCGCGTCTCAATTAGGCATAGTGACTGTAGAAATTAACAGCGGAATGAACGAGCAAGCGAATGACTATACGAGCGCGCGAACTAAACGAACGAGCAAACCACTAAACGAACGACTAAACGAGCGTGCGAACGAACGAGCAAACGACTAAGCACGAACGACGACTAAACCAGCCAGGGAACGGGCGGGCGACCGCACGTTTTCTTTGCGAGCGCTCCACCGCCGCATCTTAAGCTTCCCACACTTTAAAGCTCACGCGAATTAGCACATACGTCTCAATTACCTATGATGCTGTCGCTCGGCAACGAACGCACCGCGTAACACGGTTTCGGGAGAGCACGCACGCTTTTCATCGGTGCCTCTGTATCGCAAATCCACCGGGCGACCGCCAACGAGGAACACGAACAAATCTGGCAAACAAAGCTAGTCTATCTAAAGAAGGCTCGTAAGTAACCACAAAAGGCAGAGAGTTGCTCTCCTGAGGCGCTTTCATGATCGAGACTGAAATATTATCAAAAGGACTGCGCTGAATCTTAATAATTTCGTAATCACGTTATCACACGCAACGTCGCGTGCCCGCGAACTCAAGCCGGTTGGCGTTCAAAACGATTAAGCGCACCAAATATGACTAACACGACCACGTAGTGCGCTGTGGGGATGCGCGACTCTCGCGCGTCCCCTGATGTTTTTCCCGCATAGCGCGTCTCCTGTACTCCCGCTTCGCCGCGTGGCCTGCGTGACGCCTGCGCCGACCGATGTGGTTGAAGCGCAGTGCGAGAGATAGCGCGAGTGTTGCGCTGCTAACGCCGCCGACAGGCGAGGTTACCTGGGCGCCGAAGGGAAGGCGCTTGCGCTGTTGGGGTTCGAGACAGCAAGCAGCACGGACTTGCCGTGCCGCGTGTGGAGCGACCCTCTTTCCCGGCGGGTCGGCTAACGGCGAGGACGTCCCGCGCGCCGACCCATGCTTCTGCGAGACCGCCTCGCGTGGCCGCCTTCGAAGGCGCCACGATTCGCGTGGCCATACACGCGAAGGACCAGGCGTTGGGATCCAGCATGGGGCGAACATATTCGCTCGCTTCCGGTCGCGGTGAGTCGGACTTCTGGATTTGTCGCGCGCCCATCGGCATGTTTTGTGGATAGCAACTCGGCTAGCAGGCATTGATCTATGAAAGGTGCAATAAATGCCCTTGTGATTGTTTGCACTACTGTGTTGTCGTTCCTTTGTCCCAAGAGTACGGGTGTGAGAGGCCCCACAGCGCATATAAGCAAAGCAGACGTTGCGTAAAAAATCATGTTAAAGCGTGCGTACAAATGACAACATGCACAGTGAACTGTGCAATATCTACTACGTTATTGCCCGCAGCACAATACGCAAGCCTGGCACATACAATACTCTGAGAGAGCCACAACTTACATCACATAGTCGCGCGGAGGAAGTTGGTCGGAAGTTCTCCCTCCCGATTCGGTGAAGCCATGTCTTCCTTCTTAACGCGTTGCGCTTACCGGAAAGTATCGCAAACATATTCTTGCCTTTGCTAAAACTATATTGGCATCCAAACGCGCAGCAGGTCATGGTAACAGAAAATGACGTGAAGCGACGTCGCACTTGCCACAAAACATCCTTCGAGGCGTTCACAAGATCAAAACAACACAGAATAGGAACGGAAGGAATGCCGCCAACAAGCGCCGCTTCTCGAGCAAAGATGGCACTGAAGCGCGACTGTAAACAAACGAAGCCGGCGAAAGGGGCCACGTGATGCCATTAGGCCAATAGCGACGCGGCGTCGGCTTCGGCGAGAGGGCTGGAGGAGGAGGCGGCGTTCTTCAAAGCGTGGCACTACTTTACGAAGTTTAAGGGGCTTTAGTGAGCGGCGAGGAAGGTCTCGATAGCGGTCGTCGTTTTTGAATTTTACGTTGACGGTCGCAAAAATTTTGGAGAGCATTCAAAAATCACCTCCTTGGGGGAAAAAGCGAACTGCTTAGACAACAAAAATATCGTTGCCTTCCTTGCCGTCCGGTGGCGCAGTGTGTTCCTGAGCGGCGGGGAAGATCTCGAAAGTGGCTTTTTAAACCATCGATAGCGGGCGACCAATTTTACTTTCTACGTTGACGATCGCAAAATTGTTTGAGCGCATTCAAAAATCACCGCCTGGTGGGAAAAGCGAACTGCTTAGAAAACAAAAATATAGTTGCCCTTCTTCCCGCCCATTGGCGCAGGGTGTTCGTGAGCGGCGGCGAAGCTCTGGAAAGTGGCCTTTGAAGCAATCGATAGCGGGCGGCCATGTTTGCTTTCTACGTTGACGATCGCAAAATGTTTTGAGCGCATTCAAAAATCACCGCCTGGTGGGAAAAGCGAAGAGCTTTAAAAACAAAAATATAATTGCCCTTCTTCCCGCCCATTGGCGCAGTGTGTTCGTGAGCGGCGACGAAGCTCTGGAAAGTGGCCTTTGAAGCAATCGATAGCGGGCGGCCATGTTTGCTTTCTACGTTGACGATCGCAAAATTGTTTGAGCACATTCAAAAATCACCGCCTGGTGGGAAAAGCGAAGAGCTTTAAAAACAAAAATATAATTGCCCTTCTTCCCGCCCATTGGCGCAGTGTGTTCGTGAGCGGCGGCGAAGCTCTGGAAAGTGGCCTTTGAAGCAATCGATAGCGGGCGGCCATGTTTGCTTTCTACGTTGACGATCGCAAAATGTTTTGAACGTATTCAAAAATCACTGCCTGGTGGGAAAAGCGAACTGCTTTAAAAAGACAAATATAGTTGCCCTCCTTGCCGCCCTGTCCCGCAGTGTGTTCGTGAGCGGCGGGGAAGCTCTCGCAAGTTCCTATTTAAACCATCGATAGCGGGTGACCATTTTGGCTTTCTACGTTGACGATCGCAAAAATTTAGGAGTGCAATCAAAAATCACCGCCTGGGGGGAAAAGCAAACTGCTTAGAAAACTAAAATATAGTTGCCCTCCTTCCCGTCCTGTGGCGCAGTGTGTTCGTGAGCTGAGAGGAAGGTCTCGAAAGTGGCTTTTCAAACCATCGATAGCGGTCGGCCATTTTTGCATTTTACGTTGACGATCGCGAAAATTTTGGAGGGCATTCAAAAATCACCGCCCGGAAAAAAAACAGCTTAGAAAAAAAATACAGTTGCCCTATTTCTCGTGCTGTGGCGTAGTGTGTTCGTGAGCGGTGGCGTAGGTCTGGAAAGTGGCTATTCAAACCAACGATAGCGGGTGAACATTTTTGCTTTCTACGTTGACGAAGGCAAAAATTTTGGAGGGCATTCGAAAATTACCGCCGGGGGGTGGGGAAGCGAACTGCTTAGATAACAAAAATATCGTTGCCCTCTTCCCCATCCTGTGACGCAGTCTGTTCGTGAGCGGAGTGGAAGGTCTCGAAAGTGGCTTTTCAAACATCGATAGCGGGCGGCCATTTTTGCTTTCTTCGTTGACGGTCGCAAAAATTTTGCAGTGCATTCAAAATTACTTCCTTGGGAAAAAAAGCGAACTGCTTAGACAGCAAAATATAGTTGCCCTTTATCCCGTCCTGTGGCGATGTGTGTTCGTGAGCGGCGGGGAAGGTCTCGAAAGTGCCTTTTCAAACCATCGAAAACGGGCGGCCATTTTTGCTTTCTACGTTGACGGTCGCAAAAATTTTGGAGAGCATTCAAAAATCACCTTCTTGGGGAAAAAAGCGAACTGCTTAGACAACAAAAATATAGTTGCCCTCCTTCCCGTCCATTGGCGTAGTGTGTTCGTGAGCGGCGGGGGCGGTCTGGAAAGTGGCTTTTTAAACCATCGATAGCGGGCGACTATTTTGGCTTTTTACGTTGACGATCGGAAAATTTTTTGAGCGCATTCAAAAATCACCTCCTGGGCGAAAAAGCGAACTGCTTAGAAAACAAAAATATAGTTGCCCTCCTTCCCGTCCTGTGGCGCAGTGTGTTCGTGAGCGACAGGGAGGTCTGAATGTGGCTTTTCAAACCATCGGGAACGGGCGACCTTTTTTGCTTTCTATTTCGACGATCGCAAAAACGATCGAGCGCATTCAAAAGTGCAATCAAATTGTAGTAGAATGTGCTCACGAATTTCTTCTTGTGCTAGAAAGTGGATTATAAATTAGACCAAAATGCGTGAAAAGTTAGGTTTGCGCCTATTTTTTTCCTTTAGAGGGCCCCTCACCAGGCTACATAGCACATTTTAGTTATAGGTTGGAAGTTTTTACGTGTCCTTAAGGGAGCGTTCTGCTGGAAGAAAATTTCGAGTCAGCTCCATTGATAGCCGAGATGGAAATATTTCAGTGCCGCGAACCCATGATTTCTGCAGGCGGGCTCCACTGCCAAGCAAGACGTTCTCTACACTGGCCCCGTCTTGCCTACGCAAGCGAAATTCCTTTCCTGCGTTGCCTCATACCGGACCTCGAGGATTGCGCGACGCATACGTCACAGGCCCCACCTTCACTTCTTCTTTTTTGTTTGCTGCTCGCTTTTTTTTCGCCGCTACGCATTTCCGCCTACGGCGTCGCGCGCGAGCTGTTGTCTTGTACGCGCAGCGCACGATTTTGTGTGCTGTGCACAAGGAAACATGACTAGCGGTATAATTCAGTGCTACACGAATACTGAGGCAGGTCAAGCGTATCGTAGAGCATGATTACGCGCTGGAACACGATAAATAATGGCATTGTTTTGGTACCTGCGCACGTGACCGCACGACCGTGGGAGCAAGGAGACGAAGCGGAAGTACATCTCTCTTGCTTCGGTGCGAAGTAAAACAAAACACACGCAGACATTCCGTTTGTGTGTTTTATCATTTCTCTAGACTTCAGTTCGTCAACTCAAGCAACATATCACACAGATAACAGATGTTATCTTGAATAATTATCGAAGTCACGTGTAACCACGAACGACGTCACAGTGACGACACGATTACGTAGGCGCAGGCGCTCGACTACGTCGCCGTCCCTCTCCGGGCGGACTCGCAGCGTGTTAACTGGGAAACGGCGTTCGGATTGAAATTTCAGGCCTGTGCGTGGCGCCTAGCGACGTGATACTTTGCAAACTCGACTGTTGTCGCGCATTGTATGATCTGCGCATGTCAGCTCATGATGGCCAGACCTGGTGAGGGGCCCCATTTAAAAAATTTCCAACTTCTGCAAAATTACTTGAGGACCTTCTCTTGATGAACTTCCTTCAGAAATGTGTTGCTATACTCAATTAATAATAAAAGTATTTGATGTAGACTAGGAATCTTGATCCACATCACTTTTAAATGGTGTAACTAATCACCATGGTCAACGGCGTACCTATGCTGGTTTTGTTTATAGAGCAACGAACTTTATGGTGAACATTGTTTAACTGTGCGAACAAACGAACCACAAAGACAGCGAGGGACAAGGACGGGCGCGCCCGTCCTTGTCCCTCGCTGTCTTTGTGGTTCGTTTGTTCGCACAGTTAAACAATGTTCGCTAATATCTACCAACTCGCCCAACAACAAGTTCCTCTGAACTTTATGGTGACTGGACTTGATTACAATAATGAGCAGGCAACCAGAGAGTTATCGTAATCGTAATACGGGGTTACTTATAATATATCACGAGGCTAATGGAGGTTGACTAATTTATCATTCGCTACCTGGGTTGAAAGGGAGTGTGTGGGGAAGTCATATGAAAGCGCAATAACCACAGCTTAAGGTTTAGGATTTATGAAAGAGGTTATCTGCGTTATCCACAACGGATAATAATCAGTCGGGCAAGCAAGTTTTGCCCGACTGATTACTAGCCCTCCAACGTGACATTCCGCCAGGTGGTGGGCAAGGGCAGTGTGAGACAGTGAGGTCTGCACAAACAGCTGCGGTAGCTGACGGCGCAATTTTTTTTTTCTCCCATCATAATGCAACAAGTTTGTGTCTCATTTTATGCACTGAAAAATTGTCTCAAGAACGCTCGAATGAGGAGCATAATTGTTTCCCTGTTGGTCTTAAGCTAAGCGGAGCAGTTTTTATTTATGCTGCTGGGGTAACCGGGGGCTGTGCTCCTGAATATTGCAGTCCCGTCCGAAGAAATCGTATTGTGAGATGCGTTCCATACAAGCACGTAAAATACTTAGAGTTAGTAAACTACCATTAAAATTGGTTTTAAAACCCCCAATTTCCGCCTTGTCTTTCAAATAAAAAAAGTTCGCTGTGGTTTTCTTTTTTTCGCAGCTTGTTAAGATTATATTAAATTCAGTTTGCCTTAATTCCGTGCGAAAGGTGGCATAGATGTGGAGTATAAGGGCTAACGTGTAGAAAACTGCGTTCTTTATATGTGCTTTTAAAGTTTGCAACGCTTTGCGACTCCATAACGGGATTTTTTGCACCTTGTCTCGGTTAAGATGTCTTGCGCGTGAGAAAAAAAATTACGTTGGAGAGTTCCGCGGTGTTTAAGGATTCTTATGCCTAATTTATAAAAGAAGTTAAGTGAAAAAAAATATTCGGGACCTGTTTTGCGACTGTCCTTATCTGAACATACTCAGCTGGCTCATCCGCTGCACTGGCGTCATCGCGCTTTCCCGCTAGGCTTGTGCAACGTTCATGTACACGGGGAGCATTTCAGATAGCAGATGTAGTTCGAGATCAATGCCGGAATTATATTCCCCCGACTAGTCTTAAAACACTTGCTGTACGCGCTCTCGCGTGCTTGGTACCTCAACGTATACCGTGGTGGGAATATGGATGCAGGAGACCTGAAAACTCAAGCTCAACGCATTTAATTGCTGAAAAGGGGCAAAAAAAGACACAATCTGTGTCACCCTTCTTTACTACAACACAAATAATTAGTCCAAAATTCAAGATCAGTGTGATTCTTATTTTATGACTAGAACGAGACATGTCGTTGGGATGACCATACAGTGGTCTTAAATGAGGCTCAAAATTTCTCACTTAGAATAAAATAATACAACACGTTTCTGCCGAAATAGATTTACCTGTCCTGGATAGGTATTTATAAACTTTGCATAAAAGTCGGCGGTGATTATTTAAAAAAAAAACGTGTCTAAATGTAGCAATTTTCGCTATTTCTGCAATTTCTGCATTTTTGGGATTTCATAACGAAATGTAGCTGCATATCTTTTTTTAATTTTTTCTGGGGGAGGGGGGGGGTGCGAGAAATATTTTTAGCTTCATTGCCTTGCTAAAGTAACCCAAAAATAACCCTAATTTCGGAGTCAGTCAGAGGCAGTTGCTCAAAAACCAATGTCTGGAAATTTTTCAAAAACATACTGTGGGTGACATAAATTTAGCTTATCAGGGGCCAATAATACTAATGGCTTAGATTTACCGAAAAAACTATTTCGGGGGGATACAATGCGTTAATTTTAGACTGACAGGCTTTTGTATTTGTAAAATCTGCAAGTCATTAAAACGCTCTTTTCCGCCTTTAGTTGAATACGATATTTAAAAAATGAAATCCATGTTAAGTTTCGCAACACGAGGATTGATACATTTCTACAGAGACATTTTCCCACCTCATAAAAAAAATTTCGCTGAAAACTAAATATAGTCGGGGACCCACTCAGTCTGTCCTTATCTGAACATACCCAGATGCCAAATCGTACAAAAACTTAACGGTAACCGCCTTTCTTGCTATCTTAAAATTCGCTCGCACATGCGTTCCATGTGATGAGTGAGAAAATGAGAAGTTATTGTTTGAGTTGCTTTTGCGTGGCGGGGGAGGGGGGCATTTTCTATCAGCGCAACCGCTCTAATGAGGTTTATGTTGAGTGCACGGGGCTTCAAATACTGATCGACGCATATTTTCGAAGTCGTGAAGCCTCTACCGTACACATCTCGCACATAAACGGATGACTCATAGAATGCTGACGCATATTTTCGAAGTCGTAAAATCGCTACCATACACTTGTCGCACGTGAACGCATGACTCGCAGCAAGTACGAACGATAGAAAACACTTGTCGGATGTGCTAATTTGATAAAAAAAAAGTTTGTCTCGAAACGTCGAACCTGGTGTCATTGACGTTATCCTTACGTCATGACACTGTGCAATACTTGGTTACGTCATGTAGCAGGGAGGCTAGGTACGACGACGTTGCTGATAAAAAAAAAAGAAGAATTAGAAAGAGTAATGTTCGCATGGAGGAAGGAGAAACTAAGCGAAGGCTCCTTACTTCTTCCCGGCCCACCTGGCCACAACAGCCGGGAGAGCACTGTCTAGGTAAAACAGCGGAACAAAACACGGAGACTAACGCAATCCTGCCCACTTGACGCCTACGAGACCTACGGGGCAGCACACCCATGAGCCCACGTCACCGCAGCCAAACCACCATTGGGCCCCGGCAACATACCGCTACAGCGGAAAAATACCACGTGACTTCCTCTGCAATTTTCTGCTAGCGCGTGAAGGGGGCAGGGCCTCTCCTTGTTTTTTTTCTCCCTTCCTCCATGGATGCACGCCTTTCTTCTTCCTGAGCTCGCGTGTGGCAGACGCTGTGATGGCAGGAGCGGAGGGAGTCAATCTATCATCACGTAATGACGCATCTTCCTTCTGGGTATCGGAACCAAATCTGACTCGTAAAAACAGGCACAGCAGTTAGGGTTCAGCGTTGTCGGTCTTCATTTCCCCCGGAAAATTTTTTCGGGGAATATATTTCTTCCCGCGTGAACTTTGACCAGCTTTTCTCGATGGCTTCTTTTTTTCTTTTTCATACATCTTACCATTTTTTGTGTGTGTATATACTCATTAACACCGCTGTTGTATACAAAACGCAGAATAACAAAGTTTTTAAGAAGCAGTGTAACAAGACTAAAACATCATACAGCGATGTGTTTATGCAGCAGTTAGCTGTGAAGGTATTTGGTATTCGAACAACAGAAATAGAAAGAGCCTTTATTTATAACATTACGAGGCTGCCGAGCCCCAATGATTAGTAATACAGAAAAAGAAATAGGTGCGATCCCGCGTTGCGTTTGTCATCTTGTCCATTTGATCTACCCGAGTGGTCACAACTCGAATTGTGAGAGAACCCGGGCCAGGGTTCCCCAGCTCCTCTGAGCACCGCAGCACCCATTTGCTTTCATTGACCATTTGTGGTTGAAACCGAATGCAGGAAAAAAAATCCTTGAACGTTTTGTCGGTTTTTCTCGGTTTGAACTGAAAACGCTGAATGCTGGTTACAAGAAATTATTTAGGGCGCTTTCAGGTTTTCCGTGCTTTTCCTGGACCTTCGTTTTACGCAAAATGGTTAGTCGGAAATGTCATATCAGTGCTTCTTTAAAGCATGACGCGGTCAGTTTATTATTTGAATAGCAAATTTTCGTAACTGTTTATGGCTGAAATTTTGCATATTTTATTGCATAATTTGCTTACGCAACGCCCTATCAGGTTTGACTTAACTGTTGCAGTGATTTACAGCTAATACAACAACACATTTCCCGCATTGATATACAGAGCTCCACGACACAGCTACGCAGTATTCGCATTATGTGAAATTCATCGAATATTATTGACGAATTCCACGATTTTGTGAGCTAAATGCTCTGCCTGCGATCAGCCGTCTAAGACGTGGCAGCGCGCGTCTCACGCTCAGGGATAATATCTACGCCTGGGCGATGTACTGCTTTGATAATAACTGTCCAGCGTAGCTATGCTGTGCTTTAGTTCCTGAAAACATTCATCTGCGTCACGTACCTTACGTACGTCACCAGTTAAGAAAACTAAAGATCAACGTCGTTATAATTCGTTATAGATTTGATGTTAGCGCAAAGTTCGCACTAGCCACTGCTCCGACACTATGCTGCTTTTTTCTTTTTGGCTTTCGATTTTCCACTTTTTAAATGTGAAGAGGACAAGTGATGACGGCAGAAGCACTGAGATTCTTCGCTCCGCGGTAGGGTAATGGCTAGGTACAGTTTGTTCCAAGAAGGTGTTCCAAGAATGGTCGGCTGCAGAGAGCTTGCGGGAGTGCATTATTTGCTGCCGTTAGGAGGACGAGGAGGAGGAGGAAAAAACTTTATTCTTGTCCTGTGCAAGGTGTTGCCACCTGCCTGGCTAGTCTCATGTTGCGACCGGGAGGTGAAGCCTCCTAGCCCTATCACGGGCGTACTGGACAGCCAGGACTTGAGGAATATGATCTGCAGATCTTATCATTCCTAAAAATCGATTCCGGGAAATGCCAGGGTCGAGCGGCCCACACTCCCAGAGCAGATGTTCAAGCGTGCATATCTCCTTATTGCATGCTTTGCATATAATATTCATGTCTGCAATATCCTACCATTCCTTTATTTCTGCAGGTGAATAATAAGACTCTGTCTGTAATTGGCTAAGTGTAACTGCTTGTGCTCTGTTTAGCCTATAGTGAGGGGGTGGAAACTCCCTCCTTCCCATGTAGTAAATGCGCGGGGGCCCTCTGAAACGTCTGCAGTTTCGACATTGTCGGGTCATGGGTTGCTGCAGAACCGTCGCAATGCCTCAAAACTATGCACCGACCGCGAGCGACTTTTCCCAAGGGAATGCAGCTTTTCTTTGGCTCTTTCGCCCGTTTTCGGGGTGGTTAGACTTGCACCCCCGCCGATGCAAAGGTCACGTGCTCTTGCGCAACCGAGATGCGTGGCGCGCGATTGTCGCCGAACGCCAGCTACACGCACGTGCGGTCACGCGATGCCGCGGTCGAGCGCTCGAGAGTGACAGCCCTCCTCCCCGTGCAGTAGAAGGTGGCTGGAGAGGAGGACGGCAGTACCCTTCTACGCCGGCGCTAGCACCATTGGAATCCACACACATGCACGACGAATCGGCTAGTACGCGTTATAGCCACCTTTGCTATATACCGCTACGGATGTGCTGGTGAATGGCTCTGTTCTCTATGGAATTACGCGACGAAACAACATATAATCTACCTAGATATCCTCACTACAACAAATGTGTGCCGTCAAGGGCATCATTTTTTTCTTAAAAGGAATATATTTCTGCAAGCTTTCCGCTATTCGTTTATATGTTGACGATCATCGTCGACGTTGTCTGTTTTTTTTTTTTTTTTTTTTGTAACACGCGGTACCAGCTGCGTTTGAACACTTTCTTAATCCATCCATGACGCTATTTCGCGGCCGCTAAATTCCTTAACGACCTGAGTCATACGCACATTTAATTATCACCCAGCACAAATATATACGCCATTCGCAAGCAGCAGTGCTGCTGCATTTTTTTTCTTGATCGTTCTGGCTATCGTTATGCTTAAGGTACTCTTAAATCTCGTCAAATGAATTAACGGCTTTGACACGAGTGTAACAGACACACTAGACCAGGAAGGCGTAGGGGAAACGAATTGTTCTTTAAAAAAGTGAACTGTAGAAATATTTGTGAAAGAGGATTAAATTTGCTATCAGTTGCATATTCTTAATGAAGACAAAGTAAATGAATGAGAAAAAAATATCATTCGCAGATGTATGCCAATCTGAGCGACTGATACATCAAAAGTAGCGAAGCTGATAAGCGCGTTATCACACCCGTCGGAAGTACTAGGTGTCTGTCTGGCGGTTGTTTTTAGTGATGATTCACCACCAACTCCCTGGACATGCGGCTGTTTCGGGTCTCCCACGAAGACTGCGTTGCTGGCTGCTGTTTACCACTGCAGCCGTACAACATGGCTGACCTCTTACGTGAAGCCGGTAAAACACGACGGGAGAAACAAAAAGGACTGGTCACTGGCAATATAAAAAAAAAACTGCGCAGTGAAGGTGTTTTGTATTCGTGTAATGTGTACGCGAGGTAATTTTGTTTTACAATCGTTGATAATTACGCTTCCAAGCAAAAATTTGGGACTCCGGCGGAGGTTGCGTTGCTGATTGATACCGAGCACGCCGCCTCACGAAAACTTCCGCGAAACTCCCCTGAACAGCTGCACTGTAAAAAGGGCTTGCCATCGGTGGGAGGTGAACGAACCTCCACTTGACGCGTGTGATGTTCTATCAATTGAGCTACAGGAGCAGCTGTCCCTCCATCCACTTTCAATGATGATGATTTATTGACATACCCTTTGAAACGGGGTGGTAACAAACAGTCAGCGAGCCGGCTTGAGTTAATCAAATATGTTTTGCATGTTTTTCATTCTAGGATTTTTGTATACGTCTCCTTTATCTTTTTTTCTCTTCCTCAAAACTTCTCTGCCTTCTACCGCTGCTCATGCACGTAAGGGCTCCGGCCGTATCAGTTTCTTCCCTGATTTTTTTCCACCAATACTCTAAACGTATCTTGCTTATCTCGGCTGCTGACCGGCTGATGCTTCAGTCCACTTTAAACCCAAGAGCTTCTACGGGTCTTGCTGTGTGAATACCTTCGCCTTCCATTAGGATGTGCTGAGTGGTCTCCGGAACTTTGCTGCAGCAGACACATGCCTCATCTTGCTGCGAAGATTTGCTCCAGTATGTGTTTACCCTTAGGCACAGCTTGATGCTCAAATAGGAAGACACTGCCCTTTGTGTTATCGTACAGTTTTTCCCTTCTAATTTCGTTCCTCTCATTCTTGTACATCTTCGTGGTCTTTTTTGTTTCCGTTCTTTGCATCCAATTCACTGTGTCTCTTGCTCTCACTTCATATTTGATTACTCCTGTTTGTCTTGTTACGGCTTTCAATTACCCTGTATTTTGTTGCCGACTCCCTTGACCTCTTTCTCCAGTCTGTATCCATGCTTTTCAAATACAAATGCTTGTGCACGTTTGCCGCCCATTTATTTTTGTCCACGCTCCTGAGTTTTTGTTTAAAACTAATTTTGCTCTGCGTTTCTCTGACTTCAAAAGAAGCGCAACCCATGTCACTCTGCACTGCCTCATTTGTTCTTCCACCGTGGGCTCCCAAAGCCAACTGGCTTACCGATGTTTGGTAAGCACATAGTGTCATTTGCGAACGTTAGCGCTGGCACCATAGTTCCTTTCCAGATTCTACGCATCAGCTCATATTCATTGTGGCCCAAAAGTGCTTTATGCTTCGTTAATGCTGCATTCCGCTTACCCTTTATTTTCAGATTATCTTGTTGGGTGCGCTTAAGCAAGTCATTCCTTCGTTTATGCATACCCCGATATATATTTATATTGCTTGACTATGAGTATGACTTGCTGTTGAATGGACACGACGTAATTGCTCGTCTCCTTATTAAAGATCGAAGTTCCCGATTTCTCTATGCTAAACTTAAGGCTTAAATTTGTCACTGGTTGCCACACATACTCACAAGTCTCTGTAAACCTCTTGCATTGTCCTCTTGTAGCACTATGTCGTCCGCGTATATTAGTCCGGGGACCTTCTGTTGCACCGTTTGCCCATTAAGCATGTAGGATAAATTAAACCCTAACTTATTGTTTTCCAGTCGTCTTTCTATGCCCTTAATATAAAGCGTGAAAAAAAATAGAGACAAAGGACATTCTTGCTTCGGACCTAGGTGAAATTTCACCACGTCATCACATTGCCGGCCTTCCCATACAATTTGTGCTCGGTTACGTCTATGTATATCCCTCAGCAGCCCCACGACATCGTCTTCTGTGCCTTCGTGCTTGAGAATCTTCCATAACGATTCCCTGTGTACGTTGTCATAGGCTCTTTTAATATCTAAAAATGCTATGCATAAAGGTATATTCTGAGCTACTGAAATCTCTGGGCACTGAGTTAGTACAAAAATGTTATCCTCTAATCGTGTGCCCTGCATGAAACCATTCTCTAGTTCACCAGTACAGCATTTTTCTCAACCCGCTTCGACAGTTCTAATTTAGAGCTTGCATTGCCATTCTACATATACAGGTTGTCCCACATAACTTGAGCCAAAGTTTTAAAAATGAAAGGCACTCTGGACGCGAGTTGAACCAAATGCCTAATGTTGACACTGGCCTAGAGTTACTCAGGCAATTTTTTATTTTCCCCTTAACTAACGGATTAGTTATCTTTAATTAACCAACTTTTTGAGTATTGGCTGCAGACCCCAAGTGTGATAGGCAAAGTTGTAGAGCACCTTGAGAAACCTCTGAATAAATTGTTTCCAACACGATAGATCTCACGTGGTCCTTGTTTCTGCGTTCCAAAGCCCGCGAAATATGAAAAAGTACCACGTGACGGAGCGCTTGCGCACTCTTATTGTGCTGCTCTCAAGCGTGCGATGGATGAACAAGGCCGTCTGCAGCGAGGCTGGCCCGCGGCAGGGTATTTGCACCGTCATGCGATAAGAGCCGCATGCCCAGATACCTACACCAGGCGTTATGCCTGCTGTAGGTACTATTGTAGGTAACTCTACTGTGTAGGTAACTGTTGTTGCTGTATCTGTTTGAGTCTGAACTACGCTTCATTTCGTGCCCAAGTTATCCTTAATAACGTATCTGGTGTACCACAGCGCATCGTATCCTTCGAAGACGTTACCATATTCATCCCTTATTGCGGTTTGTGCCTTGGGAGTCCTAGTCAGCACCACTCACGACCATGGCGGCGGGTGTGAAACACCTTTTCAACCACAGGCGTGACGTGATACCTTCGTGCCAGTAACGACAATAAACTCTCGTATGCTACCTCATTGCATCAGAGATGGTTGTCAGAGTGGGAACCCCTCATTATGCGATGAGCGAGAAGAATCGGGGAAGACCGATGGGGCTCAATTTTTTTTTTCGTGACGATCATGAGAAACGAAGCCAAGGAAAGTGTAAGGGTAATGAGCTGTTTCTTTTTAATTTCAGTTGCAAAAATAATTACGAATGAAGGTGAAATGTGCGATAAGCTTCATATCATCCATGAAGGAAAATGGAAATGTAAGCGGGAGACAACTTGCCGCCGGTGGGAGCCGAACACACCCACAGCTAACGCACTCCCAGGGCTGAATTTAAAGCTTAGTACGCGTACACAGACACCCGAAAAAGCGTACGGGTTCGTAACAACACGGCGTGGCTCGACTGGTAGGGCAGTGCATGCGCCACGAGGAGGTTGTGGGTTCGGCTCTCACCGGTGCCGAATCAGTTTAATTTTTTCTTTATCCAAATGTGAAGCTCATCGCAGATATAGTCTTCATTCATAATTGTTTCTACAAGTCGATCAAAAAATTGTTCATGCCCCGTGTGCTTTCCTTGCCTTCATAGTATGTTGGGTTCTTATGGTTGTTACAAGAAATCGAGCCTCACGGTTCCCCTGGTACCTCTTGCTAAGCGGCGTTGAGTTCCGTTGGGCTGCGTGGCTAAATTATATCCATGCCGTTTATGCATTCAAATGTTCGTTTATGAAACCGCTTCCCTTCTTGCGTCTCTATAAAGGCTTAAGGATGCACGCAATTAAGCTTCTAAAATAGATATATTACGCCGGAAATAAATATGTATTTGTCGCATTCCTTACGAGCTCGGATAGGTTACTTCTTACTCTAAGGCGCGAAATTTGACGTGGCATTACTATATTTATAACTGTTGTTTCGTAAATGCATTATTGTAGTCCGTTTCAGCGTGCTTTCAAATAGTGTTATATATGTGTAAGACGTGTATGAGGGGGTGGGGTGGGGTGGGGGCACCGCTTACATCGCTAGCGTGTATTCTTCAGATAGCGCAAGTCGCGAAATTGGAATACCGTCAGTGTAGTGCACTTCTTGCCGAACCACCTTGTGTTTCACGAACAGCTCCTGAGCAACTCTGCCGAGTGCAGCTGACGAGAATGTGGGAACCAGCGCCTCTTGTTTGAAAGCGGCGCACAAACAGTCCTTAAAGGGCAACTCCGGCGATTTTTCGATGTCAACGGATGTCGATGACATTTTCTGGGTACGTTCCCCTGAACACTTCCGTAATGTCCTCAAAAGAAGCAGGTTTGAGAGTTGCACAGATTTTTTACAAATTAATTAGTTGCCTCGAACACCCCACCTTGCCTCCTCGTCAGTTACAGGCCAAACTGTGTATCACGTCAGGAGTGTTCCATGCAGATCATGCCGGGATCATGCAGACGACAGCGACGAGAGCGTCGAAGAGTCGACGATTGCGAGCTAGTGTATGGCGTGAGAAGTTGCTGTCGCGGGAAGTTGCGCACCCACCATAACCAAACAACCTGTACTACAATAAACGTTTACTCTCTCTCTCTTGCGTTCCCTGTAGACCGGCCAGAGATGGGATGCAAGTGGTGTTGCGTTGTTGGCTGCACGAACTTCAGCCCTCGCCATCCGCACACACAGTTTGAGCCGATGCCGATCGCGTTCAGCCGAGGTTAAGCCTGTGTGTCACAGTCGCGTAGTTCATGCGTCTACACAATAACGCGATACTACGCGCTACAACATTCAAAGACGGTCGTACAATTCACAAGCTTGAGCAGAGCCCTTAATACCTTGAGTGCCGAATTCTTTCTCATTTTTTTTTCTTTTTCTCCTTTTATTCCCTTTACCCTTTTCCCCAGCACAGAGTAGCCAGCCGATGCTTACGCTGGCTACGCTACTTGTCTTTCCTTCCCTTTTGTCTCTCTCTTTCATGCATATACTCCTGGCGGACCTGAGCGACTGACCTGAAGCTAATTAAGCCATCAAGATGAACAAAACTCTTTCTGTAGTTCAATTTTGACCATACGGATTTGAAATAAGCCATTCTTCGTTGCGTACAGTGCACACACACAAAGCGAGAAGCGAAGACACGGAGACATCGGTACGTTGCGGTTTTCGACGGAAAGCTGCCAGCCGCACTCACCGGAACTTCCCTAAATTATATGCAACTATGAATATGGGTGTATTTTTCATACTGTCATGCAGACTCACTATTTAGCTTCCGAGGTTCACTGCTTGCGTCGTATCCGAAATGGGCCGCGAGCGTAGGCCCCTTCGATACAGCAGCGTAAACAACCGCCTCGTTCAGCTGTCAACGGTGTCAGTACTGGCATCGCGTTTCCGCGAGGAAACTACGCGTTCTCTAAATGAACGATCATACGCGCAAAGTCCTCACCTGCGTCTCCTATACTGAACAGATTGTGTGCATGAAGAGAATACGAAGAATGATAAGTAGGCAGCATAACAACGCTTCCGTACTACGGTCTCCCGCTCGCTCTTTTCTAAGGTGTGTTGTCGCCCATATCAGCGCGATTCAGAGTGAAGCAGTGGTGCTTACATGCACAATATTTGCCTGCGTCGATATGTTCTGACATTAATTGAAGTCGCCGATGAGCGGCTAGCATTTTATCTCAAGCGAACGAGGAGTGGTCGCTCTACCTGCCATTGTAAACAAATGCACCGGTCGGTGCTTTGGACTGTCAGCGGCGGTCTTGTGGGACACAAATGCGGAAAGTCGTGTTCCACATCTTACAGTGAGCATGCGAAGCGCTTTCCTGAGAAGGGGTAAAACATCTAAAATGGCAAGCAGCACGTATAAGATCAGTGGCTAGGGCTACCCCTGTTCTTCATGTTGCACCACGATGTGTAGCGCATGTGCGCGGGCTCTCGTGGTGGCGGGTCGGATGCGAACGGCGATTCGTGGCTATTGAATTCGTCAGAATCATAACTGCCAATATTTGACAGATCTGATTAGCTGGTGCTGCTGATATTGTCACCCGAAGGTCCGGCGCGGTCGCGAATCAGCTGAGCGTCTGCTCTTCGCTTGTTTTGTTCGCTTAGCGAGGAGACCGCCATGCTTTGCCCGCCTTCCCGTCTGGCGACGCTCGCCACGTCACACGAAGAGGTTCGCTCGACTGTTTGGCCAGGTATCGGTTTCATTTTTGCGCTTTTTTGCTTATTTAATGTTATTTTCAGATTTGCGGAATGATTCGACTATCAGACGCGTGAC
>NC_134568.1:283209335-283249335 GCF_050947875.1 Dermacentor variabilis
AAGATTGTTCGTAAGAGAGCAATTCAGCCAATCCCCAGCCACTTGCGAACGAAACGCTACGTGTATTCGGCCCCGTGGGTATAAGAAATGAGCCTGTATTTAAATGAAAAAAGAAAGTCTATGTAGACCAGTAGAACGAGAAATGCAGAGTATATATTAGTATTAAATAAAGGAGTACATTTAAACACACAACACAAAAAGCAAATAAGACTGAATTTAGCAAATCAAAGAAAAGAGGCATTACAGTGTGAAAAAACTGCTGAACTGCCGATGAAGAGTTAACGCGTCATGACGAAGGTTGCACTGCCTTGTAACTTTGGTACATAAATAAATTATACGCAATGTATTTTGCGGTTGTTTTTTTATAAGATCAGTAAAAGCGCTATAGGTATACCTGATAAATCTTTTTAGAAAGAAAATGACAAAATAAATGCAAGTATACAAAAGGAAATCCGCCATTCATTATTTTTTTCTTTAAGTTTCGCGTGACGGTTAAGCAATTAAGCAAGGAAACCGCTTGGTAGCTCAAAAGGAAGTTCTGAATAGTTCAGCAAATGTCCCCGGCACTCTGCCCAGGAGTCCAGGCACGCAACGATAGCAGAGAAGGAACGGTTAACTCAAGTCCAAGGCGATGAAGTAGGTGTTTCGAGGGTCCTTTTTCCTAAGGCAGAAAATTGTCGACGAGGAAGGAATAATGGGCTATCCCCTCACCTTCCACACAGAAAGAACATAGTCTAGCGGACGAGCCTTGTACACGGGGGCGCCATAAATACTGTCGCGAGGTTTATGCATAATATTTTGGTTGGGAATAAAAAGTACCTCATGAAATCGTTTGTAGGGAATTTGCCCGATATATTAATAATTGAACACGAAAAATTTTATTCAGTGTGTCCCCGCTTGACCTTGATCACGGCTTTTAAGTGTTCTGGTTTAATCGCGGCCAGCGGTATCCCCAGGGTAATTTTTCATTGCCAACCAGGCGTGCTAGGTTCTGAAAAACAAAACTTAAATACGACTTTCCTGAGCGCCAAATTAGGAATAAGCACAAAAAATTTTGGTGCTCGCGACGACACTTGGCAGTCCGCACAGAGACATATACTTTTATGGCGAAGTTCTGTTCATCTTTTGTATTTATTACAGGAAAACAGTTTAGTCTATCACACGACTTGCGCAGTTTTTTAGCTGACGGCTGTTTGGTTCCTTACAGGTTTATTGCCACCAGAGTCCTCTCTGCACACCAGTGAGTGCGATAACGACTTCGTCGCCCACCTAATCGGAACACTGTTCGTTAGACCGAACGTCCTTGCATGGTTTAGGTTGACGTGGGAACTTCATTCATATCATTTCGTTTACGCCAGTGATAATTTTTCCTTGCTTCAGGTCGGCATATTGGTCTTATTCCTCCTCGATATTACGAACGGGCTAATATTATGAATATATTTTTTCTACAGCTTTCTTGCGTTCCCAGTTGTCTACATTCGGGCGTATCTTTCTTGCCGAACATAAGCCCGACGCTTCGTACGCGTCACTTCGCCCGTAAGCGGACAGCGCGACAATTTACAGGTTTGCTTCCAACACAGAGGGGCTGAAAAGTGGAGCATGCATTCTTATGCGCATTCAGGAGCCAGTGAATGATACCGCATAGAATAAGAGCTACAAGCACGTCATGATTAAGACAGCGCAAGCGGGAGTTTTCTGGGCCCGAATTCACTAAACGTACTTACGCTGAAAGCGTTCGTGCCAGCCAACAGTGATGCAGGACATATTATTAGCTAAGGCGATCAGCCAATGAAAAAGAGCACTTACGAACGAAAAGCTATGTGAATTTGACCCCTGGTTCCCATTGTACACACACACACACACACACACACACACACACACGCGCGCGCGCGCACACACACAAACGCACATACACAGATTATATATATATATATATATATATATATATATATATATTTCACGGCTGGCAACAGACAGCCCCTATTCCTTGCCCACATCGAGAATCGAGAATTTCCGCCACTGTGCGTCAATTTGGTTTCGAAAGTACGTGGAGAAAATCTGTGCTTGCACTTCCACTGTGTCGATAGAAGGCTTCCGGAGGTATACAAGAAAAAAACATTCACGTTATGGCTTGGGACGCGAACAAGCCTGCATTTCGTCCAGTCAAGTGCATCTAGATACAAACGCTCCAGTGGCTCCTTGCGCGTCCAGGCTCGGCTTGAAGTATTTGCGTTCGAAACTTTACGCCGGAGTAATACAACGGATTTATTTCAATCCCGTATAAATTAAACCCTTCCTTGCTTCTTTTTTTCTTCTTTTTTTTTGTTTACCGTGGGAAAAAATCACCAGTACGCCGGTGATGGTTGCGGGAATACGGGTGCGAATTCTTGCACTGTACATTGTCGCACTGCTGGAAGTGATCATAAATTAATCTATCAATTTCATTTCATTGTTTTAACCAGTATGTCTTCACTTCAAGCATGGTACCAGTGCACTTGCACCTTCAGATTTTTATTATGCCGCCATAACACTACGTTTATGTGCCAAGAATACGAGCGAGTAGCCAAATCTCCAGAGCCGGTACTAAAGAGCACCGTGTAGTGATCACTCCTTGACTCTTGTTTTTTTTATGCGTGTGTATTTATTTGCAGGTGAGGGGCGCGCCCATGAAAAGTGCTACGCCGGACTAATAGAAGTAAGCATCTCCTAGTCGGACGGGTTCAAGTTGTGTACTCTTGAATTTCCTGGTGAACTTCGTTGAGCCTAACTTTGTAAACATGGCCTTCCAACAACTTCATTCACAGTATCACCCTGATCTACTGCACCGTGTAATGTGAGGAAGACGAAGAAACAGAAGGGCGAAGAAATACCGCGAGCAAATGGCCCGGTCTTTTTAGTCGCTTCGAACGACCAAATTCAACGAGGACACAATTTATTGACGGCGAAAAAGTGAAGCTACTGAAAGGCCATTTACGTACCACGTGTCTAAGCACACGGCTGATGGAATCCTCAAAACGTTGTGCCTCGAGTTCAGAATCATTGCCCAACGTTGTTTCTTTGAATCACGAAAAAGAAAAACGTCTCTTCGAGGAATGTGAGTTGAGAGAATCGAAAGCGAGTACGTACGCAGGCAACAATGTATTCTTTAGCCAGCGCTAAATGCTAAGTAAACATGACAGCAAAATGATGGTTGTGGCTGACATTTTGATGACAGTGGGTTTCAAGGAACAGACTTTAAAGAGCCTCTGTTTTGCGCATTTCGAAATATATACAAGTAGCAGCAAGGTGGAATACCGTTACAAAGAACCGAGTGCCTAATATATCTAAACAAATCAATGAGTTGAAAGGCATATTTTAAAAAAAATCGCTTGAAGATCAGCGCTCGTGGCGTCTGCTTTATGTTTCTCGTGTTTTGGTCCACCCTGCGCTCTTGCTTAGTATGACGAACCAACTAGCCCACATCATCTCGTATTCAGGTTGAAAGGCGGGTGGGAAGGGGAGGGGGAAGAGAAAAAAGCGAGAGAAAGGAAAAAATTAAAGTCAACATATGTCCAGCCAACATCGATTGCAGTACGACAGTGGTTGTGATGCGACATGCGTTTGGATAATTTCAGCTAAACAAACAGAATCGCTTTCCCGGTTCACGCAGCGCTTATAAAGATATGGCGCGGTGTGTTGCGAATGCTCACGAAGTTTACTGTGTTACAAAAGAGAGCGTGCGTTTACACCACAGGGCACGAAATGCAAAGCTCACGAGTGGCTTCTTTTGAAGCAAGCCATCATGATTCCTCACATGCGTATGCTTATTGGAGCAATGTGCAACATGTGTTAACAAAAAAATCAGGGGCTGTACCTTCTAGCTTTTTTTTTTTTGCCATTCGTGATTGCCTCGCCCGAAGCCGGCTTCCGCTGTCGGCGGGACCGGTGATAATTAACCGAATCACAGAGAAAGCATCCCTACAAAATTTGGCCCCAGCATTTCAGCACACATATTGCGAATATTCAGGTTCCTACTTCATATGTTTCACAATACCGGGAATGAAGGTGGCGATCACACGTAGTGCATGGTAATGGAGACCGCGTGGTTTCTTGGTGCCATCTACAACATAGGGTAACTCTGTGCACCCTAGGATCTTTCTTTCTTTCTTTGCTTACTTTCTCCGCTATTCTTTTCTTGATCCTCTTTACCTCTCCCCCATTGTAGGGTAGCAAACGAGAAGCTTCTAATCTGAATAACCTCCCAACCTTTCCCATCTCATTTACCTCTCTCTCTCTCTTTGTGCCTACAAGGTGGACGTTCAGGTTACTCATATTCACCTATGACATCATATCATATCATATTCATATATATCATATCAATCATATTCCACCTATGACAGCAGTCTAGCAATTCGTTTTGCTCATGAAGCATTCGACACGAGCAGCTCAGTGCAGAATGTGTTTGTAGTTGTTTCTTAGTGCTGCACCAAAGCTAAACAGAACAAACGCAATAGTTAGCGAGCCGCTTGTGATGGTTATCGTACGCAGAGATCGTCGCAGCTGGCGCGACACGCTGGTTGCCTTGCGAGGCGTTTCAAGAAACGCTCACAACTGTAGCTCCTCAGGGCTTCGCGGTAAAATTGACGCAGTCCATATTGGCTTGCCGTTGATGCCGAGTTAGGGGGTTCAAAATTACGACCTAATCTTTTGAGTGCGTCTAGCTTAAGCAACGTGGCGATTGGTTATATATACTGTCAGAACCTGTAGATGGATATTTTCGATGCGTGACCTTGGGTTTACTCATACAGAGTTTCTTCGGGAGGCGTGGTGTCCCTTTAAAAAGGCAGCTCTTGACGTCACTTCGTTCCTCACAATTTTTTTTTCGCGCTTTATAATCATAATGGTGCAGACCATTGAGTTTGGTATTGTCCAAACAAGTCACGCTGACAAGAACGAAGTGTTTTTGAAGCCTAACGCGGGGCTGTTGGTGTTTCACTGAGCAGCCATAATTTGCCGCGCTCTTAAACGTGGTCGCCCAATATAGTATGCCATCTGTAAGTTAAAAATCGTCCATTATTTAGCTAATTAAAGCAAAATTTCGTCACAGGTATCATATTTTGCTAGCTTCGACATACGCGTCGCACTGGAACCATGTGACACTGATAGATCTAACATCCACAAGTGTGGGAAATGGAATGTGACTTGATTCACCATGGGTGATAAAATAGACACATTTCGACACAGTGGCTAATGCGGCAGAAAAGCAAGCGGAGACCGGAAGTCCACATATTGCATACGTGTTCCCTTGACTGTTTCCCATAATGTTGTTCAGTGTTTGAATGCCTTTGTGTGTGGGGGGGGGGGGGGGGGGGGGGGGCAGGGGCGCTACGTATTAAACGGACGTACGAATTGCCATGCCCGACATGATGGCACGTATTGTCTGTAGTGTATTGCACTGCACATGAGGATGCGGTCACGCTGTTGTACTGTCAACAATATCGAAAGCTAGGCCAGTTGGTACACTTGAGTGAAGGTGACAAACCAGCGAAAAACACAACGTATTCAAGCAAGAAGACGACGGGACGAGGTGTATCGTTAACTAGCATTCCGCTAGCCAACGCCCGTAATCAAAGAATCGACCATTTCGCGCTTTTCTACATCTTTTTTTTCTGCAATACTCACCGTATTCACTGTATACTATGTTTACGTGTGGGCATGCGCGTGCTTTACTTTTTATACTTCCTTTTCTGTTGATATACACAAGTTCTTGAAACCAATTCGGACGTTACACGTCCTTGTTGACTTTCGGAGGCTTGAAGTTTGATTTTTATTTTATTTTTTGATGACGTTCGCGTTTGTTTTTACGTCGTAGTTCCGCAAGCTTAAACGAAAAGGGTAGCCGTCGCCGCCGAAAGGTGACAAAGCTATATATGTTCGCTTTTATTTCGAGAGAGAGCGAGAGAAAACGAGAGATACGCTTCGATGCGTTAGACAAGCAAGAGTTCACCGCTTTACACATGTTTGAGTGTCTCCAAGCGACGGCAAACATTACCTTGGTTCTGCCCAGCTACGTGGCATTTGCATATTTTGAAATCTTGGTTCACGATAGTTGAGCCACCCTGTATAAAAAAGTCTGCTAAGCGTCTCGAATGTTCATGTGGACTTCACGGTTGAATTATCACCCTATACCTAGACGCAAACGACCGAGCGCCAAGATTTCTAGCTGCACTGAAGCTCGAGCATTCGTGACCAGGGGCCGCATTTGATTGCCCACTTGCGGAGGTACTTTTCTTTTTTTTTTTGCTCGACGTCATGTTCATCTCGACGCCTCAATGCAGTGACTGGCATCCTGTCGATGCAGTCGGCATCTATGGCGCGTGAAAATAAGGCCGACAATAGGTGTGCCGTTGCTTTCGTCACATCCGCTTCCGCTCGTTTAGCTTAAAGTGGTCCATAGGAAATGCAGCCCCAGATCATGCCCATCAACTGCTGCTCGGTGAATGAGGGATTTCACTCGGTATCGCCGATGCGCTGTGTGCAGCTTGAGTTGCCACTAAGAAATGGGCTGAACGTTGGCGTCAGAGCGAACGCCATATGATAAGTTAGTTTTCTTTTTGGTCTTAAAACGAGGAAATGTTCAAACACGGCGTCGCGCTTTCGCACAGAGTGACAGTTTCCGTAATGTGCCACCGGCAGCGTTCACCACCGATGATCAGGTGACAAGCTAAAGCAGAGGAAAAAATTAAATTATGTAGTTTTACGTGCCAAAACCACTTTCTGATTATGAGGCACGCCGTAGGGGAGGACACCGGAAATTTCGACCACCTGGGTTTTTTTAACGTGCACCTAAATCTAAGTACACGGGTGTTTCTGCCCCCATCGAAATGTGGCCGCCGTGGCCGGGATTCGATCCCGCGACCTCGTGCTCAGCAGCCCAACACCATAGCCACTGAACAACCACGGCGGGTTAAAGCAGAGGAACTTGCACTATACTGATAGAGAGAGGAATCAATCGAACCCTATAGATTCCTCGATACTGGGCTGTGGGCTCTGCCGACTGAATTATTAACTAAGAGTTCCTGACGTTGCTGACGTAATTAGCAGCATTTCGCTGTTGTTCCTGCTTTCTTGATATGGCATAGACGGCCGGTTTTCATTAGTTACGCGCTGTCCGAATTTAGTGTCTGGAATGTTGTGGGATTTCCTAGGCTACTGTCGGTACAATGGCTGTCTAACAATTCTCTATTTACCATTGGGAACCTTTGTTAACTTCAATTTGATCATCAAAGGCAGTGGAGAACTGGGACCGCAGTCACAAAGCTTTCGGTTCGTATGCGCTCATTAGCATCGACTTGCTGCTTTCCGCTAATAATATTGATACAGGAAAGAGGCAGGCGCACAGATGCGAACGGGTGTGTATTTCAGGAGATAGAAATGGCGCTCAAGCAGCAGCCGCAGCCTTCATCCTTCGTCCTCATCATCCTTTTTCCAAGGATGATGAGGATGCTGGTATAGCGGAGAAGCGTTCCATGCCATTTATATATGTTAAATTGGTGCCTGGGCAGTGCAGAGTCCTCGAAAACACAAGAGATGTCCGCACAGAGGCTATAGCGCATTTAGGGCTCTCCAGGGCCCGTATTCACTGGAACGTTGTTACTCTAAAATTGTTCCTAGGTGCAAATCTCAGTCAATTCTGATGCTAGACGTATAAGTAGCAAAAGCGGCCAGCCAATGAAACAAAGCACTTACGAAGCTTTGTGGACTCGGCCTTGCGTTAGAGGTAATTCCATCTGCATTACTGCCAAATCAAGGCGACTATATGAAGCACTGCAAGAAGCTTCCTACGTAACGTTGCATCTACAATGCGCGACTATACCATATTTTCGCACACCTTCAGAAACCCAATGTGGTCGGAAATGATCGGAAGTCCTATGTTACAATGTCACTTTATAGCGAAGGTGTATCTCTTTGAAGTGAAACATTATCAATTAGTTTCTTCTTCTTCTTCTTCTTCTTCTTCTTCTTCTTCTTATTATTATTATTATTATTATTATTATTATTAGTATTATTATCGCGGTTACATCATTTGTATGCATCAAAATCATTCGTATGCATCAGGAATTACTCAGGGCATTTTTAGTGCACTTCACATCTTGGTCGCAAACTACACGCATTACTTAATTGGTGAAAGGCGGAGGCGGAAAACGCTCGCACTTTCTCACTGAAAATTTATTTTCGTAGAGCAACTGGATTTGCATTTGTGGACATTCTAAAGAACAGGACGCAGTGCTCATTATTCTGCAAAGTTCTCGCGATGCGCCCGACGCCACTTTCTTCACAATTGTCCTAGGAACCTGTCCCGCACCCGCTGTAATTGCAAAAAAAAAAGAAAGAAATATGATGACAATGGTAGTATATAAATGTGCAGTAGCAGACACTAATTGTAGTAGGACGTTTTGGCGGGCTAGTCTGTTCATATCTTTAGAGGTTTCTTTTAACAGCGCGAAAAAAACGAGGACACACGAGAGAAACACACACCACACCACGAGCGCAGACTGCTAATTGTTTATTTTTGGTAAGCAAGCAACATACATATATTTCATACAGGAACCTGTACACGTGTCCGCATTGTCACTCTCACATGTGCCGATAAACATAAAAACATAAAAATTATCTGCTGGGTAACTGTGTAGACCAAGATTGCGACAAGCGATCACCAAAATAACCATCAGCTATTCTTACAGTATCATCAAAAGAGGGCGAGATAACATAAGAAAGAAGAAAGAACCCCTCTAAAACCAATTTTTAATAACACAGCATTCCTGTTCCATTCCTGAAAGGGAGACTGTCGAAGCCTTCTACATATTAAAAATTGGCGACAAATGTATCAGCACGCCATCTGTCTCGTTGTTACCAGAAGTCAATTTTCTGAATTATGCCTTGTAAAAAATTCCTTTTGCGGTCTAAGGCTCCTCTTTTTTTGTCTTTTGGTTTGTTTGTTGTAGGTGCTTGTGCTGCGACTGCAGCCGAGCGTTAGTTTCTCACCAGGTTTCACTCTTTCTATAGCCACGTTTGTAAATTCCATCGCCGTCACACCCCTTCTATGGTTGTTCTCGGTAAACCATATTTTGAGCCTTTATGCTTTCGTGACGTCATTGCCACATTTGTTGAGCGGTGTGATATTTCCCGCTTGTTATGTTGTTTTTTGTTGGTTTTTATGCATTTTCGCTTTCTTCAAACGATTTTATGTCCTCATCCTTCGCCTTTACACTGGTTTTTTGTTAAGTGCCATATCCGTTTCCTTCAAATTGCTCGCGGTATCTGCCTGTTTTTTTTTTCCTTCCTGTGCTCGCTTCTTATGTTATCTCTCCCTCTTTTGATGATACTGTAAGAATGGCTGATGGTTATTTTGGTGATTGCTTGTCGCAATCTTGGTCTACATAGTTACTCAGCAGATAATTTTTATGTTTTTATGTTTATCGGCACATGTGAGAGTGACAATGCGCACACGTGTACAGGTTCCTGAATGAAATATATGTATGTTGCTTGCTTACCAAAAATAAACAATTGGCAGTCTGCGCTCGTGGTGTGGTGTGTGTTTCTTTCGTGGTTCCTCGTTTTTTTTTTTCGGGCACTTAAAATAAACGTCTAAACCCACCCTTACGTCTTCGAAGGTCTCATAAACGAGAGGCGAGGAATTCTGTATGTAATTAATGTAGCATTGTTATACTAATCGTGTTGCATGTCAATTAGGTATATTGCAGAGTTATATAGTATGTGCACTCGCGTAAATTTCACCATCAGTGCTGGTGCCTCCCTATGTACAACCTATCAGAGGACAGTCAATTGCTCTGTAGAATTTTGCGTGGCAACGCGTATACACGGCTATTGCATTTCGAGAGTGCATTTGAGTATGAACATGGTGAGCGTTTATTTGTACAGGCGTGCGGTGCATGTTCGTGTTATCTGACAATATATTTGTGTGTGCGGTTGTGTACAGGATACGTTCAGTGGTTTCGGCGGCCGTCCTCTTATTTGTTCCCTTATATTTATTCCAGGACCTGTAGCACTTGTGATCTGAGTACACAAGTAACCAGTGCATGAAGGTTTCGGGGAGAGATTAAGAACTTCATGGACGTTATTAAATGTAGGGAGTTGCACCAAGTTTCATCATAATGTGCTGGGAGGCAATTGAAGACGGGAACGGGTCTTTGGGCTCTATGGCGCAGTTTTGGAGATGTCGGACCATGATAACTATAGTCTTCGGCTAACTAACACGATTTGGGCCAACGTAATCTCATGTGCTTTGATAATTCATATAAGCATGAATTTACCCTTTAGTTTCTGGTATTTGAGATTCTTCTGGCAGGTGCGGACGTTTTGTTAAGGTCTGCATTGACGTCGTCGTAAAGGATTATGGCATCTGGCTTATTCGTTCCCTCAGTCATTGCTCTCTCAGAAATTTCGTACGCAGAATTCTGGATTTTACATTGAGTGTGCACAAAACAATCAGAAAAAGTCATGGTTGAAGCAGGCATAAACCTTGAAGTGGGGCGGGAGCTCTTTGTTCGCCTACTCTTTCTGATTGGTTGGTCGGTTGCTGGGGTGTGCTGACAATGTGGCAGGCAGTTCCAGCTTCCTTGATTGGTGACATTTTAGTGTTTGTCAGAAATATTCGGACGGCGCTTATCGAAGTGATGAAAAAATTGTTGAGTGCATCAAAGCTTTACGTACTAATGTTGTAATTATAGGAGATGCCAGGAATAATTTGCAAAATATCACGGCATCGTGGAGATGCCCAGAAAATACGTGTGCCGTAGCGGAGCTCTTCCAACCGTAGGCATCGTTTACACTGGACGTCGCTGTAAAACACACCTTCGGACTCCCCAGCGCTACGGTGTGAGCACTCCAAGGGGTGCGGCAGTTTGCTTTGCAGAATGTTAGCACCCTGGCAACGTCGATAAACGGCTTGTAAGCCGAGGTTGGTCGGCTTCACGCTCCCGAAGAAGATGCCAACTCCACGTTGTAGATTGGCGACAGAAGCTACACCAGCATAAATATTTTCTAAGAACGCGGAAATGTATCCACTCTAACTGCGCACTGCTCCGAAAGCGAGCTTTCTCTTCCTTTTCTTTATCGGGCGAAACGGAGTGCTGAAAGTGGTACCAAGCTTTTCGTTTGTTACTTTGAGTAGGAGAACTGAGAATATTATTATCAAAACTTTTTTGAGGCGCCATCGTAAATTACGTGACTTCGCTGTGTATCCCTTAATTCTGGAGTTTTACTAACCATGACCACGACCTGATTATGTTTCACGCCGTGGTGGGGGCACTGCAGATTAATTTAAGACAATCCGGGGCTCTTTAACGTGTACCTAAATCTAAGCACACGGGCGTTTTTTTTTTTTTTTGCATTTCGCCTTTATCGAAATGCGGCCGTCGCAGCCGGAGTCGAACCTGCGACCTGAAGCTCAGAAGCGCCACGTCATAGCCCCTATGCTATCGCAGTGCGTGTGCGTAACTTGGTAATCACGCTTTCCCACGCACACAAATTGAATGCCAGTCTCTTCCTAATTAATGCCGGCATCGCATTTCAAGGGACACGCACAGTTTACCCACTTTTGTTCGCGTTTATCTGTATTTTCTGGCACTTTATTCTATATATATATATATATATATATATATATATATATATATATATATATATATATATATATATATATTTGTTCCTTTGAGCTCTCTCCATTCGTCAATCTGAACTACAGGCTGGTACGTTTTCTGAACTTTCGTGCTCATCTTGGTCCACTTTTTCACCTACGTATCATTGAGCGAACAAGGTCAAATGTTTACGTATCGGGATCTGTTATGTTCTTCGTAGCGCGCTTATCTCTACATCTATGATCTGTTACAACTGCGTCCCAGCATCTGACTCATTTGCGATACATGAAAGCTACAACCATGAGCGGAGTAGAAGTTACTCCTTTAATGGAATAAGCTATTTAACAATTTCGTTTTCTGTAGAATAACGGAAAGGAAAGAAACAAATTATTTCGATGTACTCACAGGATAAAAAGCTAGCAGGAAACAGAAGAGAGCAGCGAAGGAATGTTACGAAAATTGCCACACCTTTTCTGTTTGTTTTCTTTTTCACAAATTATTTTTAACAGTGTATGCACACAGGTAACACAAGAAACTTCAGGGAGAACAGAGGAAAAGCGGGAGATGGAAATTCAAGACGATGAGCAAAATGATAATAAGGTGAAACGAGAGCCACCGTATCGACAAGTGGGCTTGTCTTTTTCAAGGCCCCTTGAAGGCGCCTCCCGCTTTCACTTTGCCCTCGTTTTGCTCATCGACAAGAAACTTCAGTTAATTACGAATAGGTTCTTTGTTTTGTTTTTTCGTTGGCTTTCATGCGTACATAAGCCGATGCAGTAGAAAAGCAGTCTTGTTTTGAGCCCATCAAAACAGCTATTCTTGTAGCATATGTTTCACCGCCCGCGGCTAATCCTATACAGATAATCTCTATATAGACAAAAAATTAGGTTAGGAACGTTCCACCGTAGCTGATCAAGCTATGGTCAGTCCTCGAGAACCATTATTTTCTGAAGGGGACATGTATCGTCCACTTTATAGTTGTTTCATTCAAGATCTTGGCGCTAGCAACAACCTGACCCATATACGTAACAAATCATCATTTAGAGAAAAAGTAGGAGAATATTCAGCGTATCGTATTACTCAATTGTATAATTTAATAACGTCGTTTAATAATGATTATGACTTTGCAAAAAAGTAATAAGCCTTTGCGCGTACCTACTCCTTCTGCTTGTTTCTCGACTTATTTGTCAGAGTGTTGAGAGCATGAGATTCACAAGGCATCTGAGTAGCTCGCTAACATTTCTAAAGCTGTTTCGTTATTACGGTGTATTGCCTAAAAAATGGGCGTGCTACGATTGGATTAATTAAAGGGTTGTAGTTTATTCCCCACAAGATAAAGGTTTTACATCCATATCAGGCAAACTCAATGACAGTGGCGCTAAAAAATTAGGATTGTCTCACAAATATAAAAGGGGCTTCACAGGAGTTCCAAATGAATTACGGTGGTTTGGGATTCTTTAAGTAACCACGAATTTTTCGTATGAAAAGCGCCTTGTCTATATTTTTTTATTGGAGCGCAGCTACAGTGGCTTGGAGCTTTTATCTGTGAGTGCAAAATAAGTGGCGCAAGGCTCAGATGGATAGCTTTCTCTTTATTTAATACCGCATGTCAGCTGCCGCATCTTCGAATACATGTCAAGGCGAGATCATCTTTTGTATGCACTTGTGTATCGGTTTGCGTGTTTATTATAAATTTTCTTGGAAACTAAGGATGCTGAGTATCCAATGACAGACGCAGTAACTGTCCACGAAAGTGTGCCCTGTAGCGCAACTAGCACGCGGATGCAAAGAGGAACAAGAAGTACAGAGCTAATTTCCAACGTTTTACATCTAGGATACGGTGGCCATTATACACCCCACCTATTACGTCTCTGACCATATGAACAGGTCATAAGGCTAACAATGAAATGTAAAGAGTACGAACATGGCAAAAATGTCACTGTTTTTCTGACATATTCCTAACGCATGCATAAGAAAATCCGGGACCGCATTCACGAAGCTTTTCGTTCGTAAGTTATATTTGCTATTGATTGGCTGCATTCGCTCACACTATGTGCAACATTACTGTGGGCTTCCATCTCTTCTTACGAACAATTAATGCGTAAGAGTATTTTTCTGAGTACGAAGCCTGTTTCTTTCGTCGTATTTTTTTTTCGTTTTTACAGTGACAGTGATCTCTTACTAACGCACGTATCACCGTATGTGTCTCAATGTGTGCACTTTCAGAAATTTAGCAGGTGAATTGGAAGTTTTTCTTTCCGTCCTTTTTTAAAGGATAATGGTATCCACAAAGTAGTGTTGGCAGCCACACTAGTGGCTCTGGAGATTCCTCGTCTGTGTCCATATGCTGGTTGCGCTGTGTTGATGAAGGATTGCGTGGTAGCATACCGACAAGCCCACAATCGACTGAAAATATTAGGTGGCGTTCTAAAAAATCTGGCAACCACGTTGCCACCGACATATCACGCCAAAATGTACAGTTGCACAGGCGGAACCCGTTCGTCGAGAGCCAGCGTCGTGAATCGGGCATGCGTAATATTTAGATACAATATTGTGTATCTTCGATACAATATTGTGTTTGCCATATGGCTGGGTATCCTGCCGCGATACCGTGCGCGACGACTATCTAGAGCCGGTACTAGACAATAATGCAAAAGGACACCTGGAGATAATATATATGGCTAGAGACACAAATGAAGCAGCTACAAAGGGAGCCAACAAGCTTAATTTCGTCGCTGTCACTGAACCATAGACTTCACACCTGAAATAAGACTTCATAGCCAGGTTTCGAGGGAAGTCCGTTTTGTTTTCTTGATGCGTGGCTTGGTACGTTTGTCTCTTCTAGCCTATGCACACGTCAGCTTTGCTTGCACGACATTCGACGATGACAACGCTTCTACGAAAGTGCCAACAAGCACGCTTCTACGTGAAAGAAAGCGTAGGCAATGCTCTTGCTTGCAAGAATGTTTCAATGCGTGGTGCTATCCTGGTCTGAAGCGTATTCTTAGCTAATGATGCATTTCACTGGCAGCCGATTTTACAAGGTTCCTTTCTGAATGACATGGAATGCGCTATTCAAGCTAAGAAAACCTGAAGGATCCCCTGTACAATCGTTTGACACGTTCCCAGCAGTCGCAGTACAAGCCATGCTACCGCGTACTACAGCGGCGTATCCGTATGGCTTCTCTGCTAAGCAGTCCGTTCATAGTATATGGAATGTTATAACTGGAATGTAGTTTAATTTGATAGGCTTAATAGCGCTGATACTCGACATAGAGCTGTCGATTCTCATAGGGCCACGAGTATATTTTATGCTAATGTTCGGTGGAACATAGAGGCCAACTAACTTGTAACACTGTTTCATTTGCAAATGCGGTTTTATCCTCAGCATGAGACAAAAAGCAGTTTGAAAGTCACCAATTTGATCATCCTATAGTGGTTGTTCACATAAGCATGCGTATACGCAAAGGAAGAATTTGCTGGTCTCACGGGAAGTGACAACAAATCAACGATCTACTCTCTACGGGGAACTGTCTGCATTTCTTCAACCCATGACCAAGCGACTAAAGGTGCGCTGAACTTGAGGGACAGACTTAAAAACTGTACTCATCGAGTGCATCAAGAAGCTATACCGCGAAATGAAAATTTGCATATGTAGTATTATACGGCATATAGCGCGGGCATCGCTTTGTCACTTCTGTTTTTGGGCATTGTAATTATTAAAGGGACACTAAAGAGTAATACTGCATTAGCCTTGGTATCTGTAGCCTTTTTTCAAAACTCAATTTTCATTAATTTTGTAGAAAAAAGGTTAACTACTAGTTTAGAAAATTAAAGGGAAACTTCAATTAGTTTTTTTTGCTTCTTAGTTTCGTGCCGATGGCTCAAACGCTTGTACCTCTGAGTTATGTGGCATATATCAATGTATTTTCTCGTCTAAGAGCCGTTTCGGTGCATAGAAAGTTTTCAAAGCTTGCTAGATTGAATCTCTCATTGCTTTAGAGTGCAACATTGTCTTTTCTTACTAATAAAAACGTTTCTGACTTTCCCGTAGTCGAGAGTAGATGTAAGCATGAAGTAACCGGCAAAACAGATTGGTTGGAGATGATACTAGCCACAATCTTAAAATGGGGGTAGTGCTTGTTCACAACGCTACACCCCACCCCACCACACCGCACCACGTCATACTGCGCACTGATCCATATGGACACTGGCCAGCTAGAAGAAGGAAACCGTCTGAAGGCGGCACGACAGGCAGCGAAAGACGCCAGAGAGACAGAGCGCACTGCCTAGCTAGAAGAAAATCGTCTGAAGGAGGCGCCACGCAGCGTGGCGCCATCTTTCGACGTGACGCAAAACCCGCGCCGCAGGACTCACGGACCGCTGGCGTCCAAAAGAGCCCATGCAACCCTGTCTCAGCGCCAAAAGATCACAATGGAGTGTGTGGTGCCCCGTAGCTGCCTGTAGAACGTCGCCCTATTGGAAATGACAAATAAAACTTCAGCGTAATAAAAGTTATAGCTTGAGTTATATTGTGAACAAACATTATTAAGAACTCGGAAGCAACATATTTGTAACTTGTTTGGGCAGTAACAAGCGTATGTAATGCGGTCCTGTACAAAAGGTTGAGGGCCAGAGACCGCATTTGTTAATATTTTGACTGGTTGCCTGGATGATTTCGTTTTGTTTTCGCAACTTGCCCGGTTGTTCTCGTTTGAGTGCCCGGATAACGCCTCTGGCTTTTGGCTCAAGATCACGTGAAGGTTAGCCGACAACGGCAGCTAAAAGCATTTCATGCTTAAATGTTATCTAAATGCGGCGGACGTTGTCTCTTTCATTATTATTTTCATACTGAGTACTACAAGGTACGGTCTATAAATCCACGATGATAGTACTTTATGCATATTTCTTGATGACTGAATAGTGATGGACCTAACCTGACATGTCAAAGAAAGGCCGGAGTGCTGGTGTGGATGCTCCTGCGTCTCTTTTTTGGGCATACTCGAGTAGAATGGATCACAAAGCTAACTGAAGCCCGGTCGCCACAAGCCTCACTGTTTCTAGTCTGTGAGCGCACAGTCAGGTGAAGGTTCTAATAGCGAGCACTAGGTCGAAACCCCTGTGAAACCTTCAGTGCAACTCGGCACCGCAACTCAGCCCTCACTTATCACGGACTCACCATAAAGTCAATTTTTTGCTTGAGGCGTTCTGATCTGGTATTATGTATCAACTCATTTGGTTCGATTCTCTTCCTCTCCGCAGCTTATGATTGGCCGATCGTGGTGGTTCCAGAGGCGGAGAATCAATTGGACCACTGAAGAAGCGCGTAAAGGAAAAAAGGATTGGAACTTAATCGTCACATTATCCCTGAATTGGGAGCAGCGAGCTCGTCCCTACTCTTTCTCGTAGGTACGCCGACTCTATGTGGTGGTGAGGAGATGCAGCTCTGGTTAAAGGCTGTCACCACCCTGTACAACGATGTTCGCATGTAGGCCTCATAGTTCGCCATAACGCGCCCCTACGTATGTAGAGAATCGCTTCTCCGAAACGCAGCCAGAGCTTTTGTAGCTTTCTATTTTACAGGCAAGGATGAGCGTCTTCTATGAGTACGTCTTCCTGGTAGAGTGCGAGGTCACCGACGGATGCTTCAACAAGCCCTTGGGATAAAGGTTCTTCGCAGGAAAGCTAATGAGCATTAATTTTAATCTGAAGATTGTTGAACTTAACCTGAACTCACTCAGGTGATAACGACGCATGTTTATTTTCTTTTTTGTCGCGTTTGTGTGCGCGTCTTTTCACGCCGGCCTTTGAAACTATGAATATTTACCAACTCGCTCGGCTTGCTGTCATTCTAAACCACTGAAGCGATTTGCCGTGCTGGCTGCCAGCGGTAGTTTATTTGTGACCACCCTTCAATAACACCACTGCAACGCGTTTCACAACGTCAGAATGGAAAATTTATAAGTGGGTAGGCCGTGCTTGCCTTTTAGACGAACAAGATGAGAACATGCTGAACGTTATAGGAACATACCAAACTAAGCTGGAAAATGCTGGAAAAGCTGGCAAAATTTGGTTACTATAGTTTTCGCGTTCAGTTACCATTCTCTAAAAACCTGCTTGTGGAAAGCTCACTTACCTGTGCTGTCTTGTGAAGAAGCAATTTCCAGTCATAATTATTGTTAGATGCACAAGAATCTTTAAGATTTCCCTACCGTCGAGACTTTGAACCTGCTCTAGGTGTGTGTCAGTTAGGCTCACGAGGAGTCGCAACAGAGGTTCCGCCATATACATGAACACGATGGAGCCGTATGATAGCCTGCGGGCATGTTTCGCAAGGTGTTCACCCGTGCTAGGAGTGCACCAGAACCCTGAATTTGACAAATTAAATTAGGAATTTTGAGAACAGAAACGTTTTTGTGGTTCAGGCTCTTCGTAACACGTAAGGCGTTTTGGCAAACTGTCATGAAGGTGTGAATGTACACTATACAAAGACGACGCCGTGAACGCATATATTTATTGTAAGGTACCCTTTTGATTACCTAAGGCGAGGGAGAAATTTTTCTAGTGATAAAAGATTAAGAAGAAGTGCCTGGTTACTTTCATCCCCTCGCAGATCAAATCATAATTAAATATGGGAGTGCAGTGTTCCAAAGAAACGCGCGAGCTAGAGCTATGAGAGGCGCCATAAAGGGGTGGCTCTGAATTAAGTTCGACCACCTCGGGTTCTTTAACATGAACTCAGAGCATGGTGCGCGCGGTTCTTTTTTTTTTTTTTGCATTCCGCTCTCATTGGAATGCGGTATAGTTGTAGCCAGAAATCGATGCCGCAACCTTTTTCTCAGCAGCATAACGTTATCCACTGAGCCACCAAGGCGGGTGAAAAGGGGTGGCAGCTAGCTGTACCGTGTACAGAAATCAAATTATGCAGTTCCAACGCACATCTCGGAATCTATTTGCAGCGAACCTTACGTGCAGCAATTAATCGAATGCTATACATTTGCTTATTGCATTCCTGCGTATCTGGTCTAAAGGAAACTGCGCTCTCGCGCACCCGTACTACGCAATTTGAGACACACGCGGCGATCATCTCAAAGAGTTAGTTGGCGTTTCGCACGGTAGCCGTGTACGTGCGACTGTGGCCTAATGGTTAGAGCAACGGGCTGCTGTCCTCGAGATCTCGAGGTTCGATCCCACCATCGGGTGCCTAAGTGAACGTTTTTAAGTCTAAGCTATTTGGAAAGACAGCAGCAGCAGCACCCAGCAGTCACGGTCGCAAAAGTCCGGGAGGGTTCGCAACGAAAGCTTCGCTTAAAAAGAGCGAAGACACACGCAGATAGCAATTAGATATGCGTGAAGCGAGCAAACGAAGCGTATGGCCTGGGAGGGTCGTTTACGAATGCTTATGATTTGATCACTGGAATATCCGATAGACGAACCTACAAATGTCAAACCACCGAGCTCCCCTGTCGCATCTGTCCTGAGTATGACGTCCAGCGTGTCTCTTTTCGGACAGCTTTAAACTGGCTGTACTCCAGAACGTTTTGTGAGGTGAAGGTTCTAGAACTATGGCCAAATCTGTCACTGGTCGAAAAATGCTGTTCGCACGTTATGCAGCTCTTGAATTGCGCCTGCACGAATGACGCTCTGCATCCTCTTGCGTGTGCGCAGCGTTGACGCTCTGCTTCCTTCCTTCTTTTTCTCCTCTTTTCATATAGGACGCGCCTAGAGTTGCAAGCCATACGTCCGTCTGGATGACCTCTTCATCTCCCATTCTGCTTTCTCTTTCTCAATTCCTCATGTAAATAAATTATTCGCAACTCATTGATCATGTACGAGTCATATTCCTATATACAGATACATGTTTATGTTATTCTTGCGCCAGATAACGCCTAACCAAAGTGCATAACACTTATTAAATTTATGACGTAAGCAATTTCCGATTCTCGTTCCTTTCTTTTTTTTATGTCAGTGTTGGAAACGGCGTTTGCAACTGCTACAGCAGGTCTGGAGTCTTATCACAGCTGCTTTGGCACCACGAGTGATCTGCGTATCTCGACGACTCGTCGGTCGTCGTTAACCTCCACTTTTGATACGCACGTCGTGTGCGATGCGCTTTTTTATGTCGGATGGCCTGCCTCGCTCGTCTCCCGCACAGGAGCTTTTGGTGTTAGTGCAGTTATTATCATTGAAACAGTCATATATAACACACTCATTGCATACAGAATGCAGGGCATGAGCAAAACGACGGGCTACAGGCGCGATATGCACATGCGTCTGCGCCATGTGAACGTAATCAAGATGAGAAAATATGAGGAAGCGTCAAACGTGCAAGTGGGCGAAAAAAAAATAATGAAACTGAAATCAAGAAATTCATTTTCTCTCGACGGTCCAACAAATAGACACAGAATTAATAATGGGAACGAAAAATAAAGCAAAACAACCGTTGGGACGTTGGAATGAAGATATTCAATTGCTTGCCTCGCTGTACCCGAGCGTGAAGGGTCTGAAGAAAAGAGTCAGTCAAAGGCTTAGCTAACGCAGGATGGTTTCCAGAGTCCTTCGTTGACAGGAGCGACAATGCAGAATGGGGAAAAAAAAAAAGAAGAAAATGAAAAGACTCGAGTGCATTGCGTAACTGGCGCAGATGAGTGAGCGCCTGGGAGTAAACTTTTGCGCGCAAGAACTTGGTAACAGTACGCGGCAGCGATGTCTTACTATGCACTGCCTGTCAAGAGAGCCTCTTGTTGCTACTCGTTCCCTAAATGCGACGACGTTTACCACACATATCTTCGGTTGTCAAACCATAATTTTTTTTTATATTTTCGCAACTTATGATGGCACCTGCGTGGTTAGAAACAGAGAGAGAGAAAACGTTTTTGTTGAACGCACAGGAAGTGAAGGGCACGTTTTTAACCTACTTCTCCACAGCACAGTAAGGGAGATGCCGCAATACAAGGACCTATGCCGCTTGCCGCAGTTCCGAAGGAGATGGACTTCCGCACGCTACTGCTTTGCTCCTTTGCCGCTGAGTAGGCTGGGGTCGATCGTGCGCTCAATTCCGCCTTGGTATGAACTTTCTTTTTTTTTCATATAGAAAGCACAGCTGCTGACCATCGCGGCCTCAATATGCGAACGCAACCCATTCAGTAACTTGTTATATAACATGCCTCTTGCTGTTGCAAATGCAGGCGTGGGTTACTTTGTGCGAAATAAAAGCGACGAGGTATGCAATTCATGAAGATTCGCGTTCGTTTGGTCTTTGCATGCTCTATTAAGCCCTGATTTAATTATTTATGTGTGTTTATTGAGTACCGCTAGAGCAGTAAGCCAGCTGAAAGGGCCAAGAAATAGATATTTAAACAGCCTACAGCAGGAAATATGTCGGTCTAATATCAATACAATAATGCAGTACTGCGCTCATAATAGTTCTCTGCCACGGTATATGTGCGAAGCTTTATGATTTTCTGCCCTTCACAAGATCATATCAAATGAGCGCGAATTTGATGTGCAACACAAATGGCTCAAGATGGCGGTGGCCTAATTAGTGAAATTCTCTAGACATTTTTCCCAGCATTGGCTTGAGCCTTATAGTGCATATACATATCCATACGTCTGAGAAAGTTACATTCAGTTCCTCTTTTCGACAGCGTCTGAGCGGAGGAAGGGTTCTCGTATAAATAAATACCTTAATAGCTAATAACTAACGTATATTTTTTTCAGATGGCTGTGTATTCAGTGGTCCTGTCTTTATTACACTCAAAGTGATGACAAGGGTGACGCATCTCTGTAATACTTGGTTGGGATTTGTTTTATTATTATTATTAGTGTCTGTATTAGCTTGATTTGAGAGACGAAGGGCAGCATGACGTTCGTAATGACTTCAGCCTGTCTGAAGGGCACGTGGCGGGTTACTATTAGTCAGGTCTGTCTGGTCCGAATTGCAGCAGCAATGCCTTGATGATTGTGTTTCAGAGATAAGCGGCGGCATGGAACTACCGGAGAACGTAGTGTGGGCCTGCTAGTGTGTGCGTTCTGTATAGAAGGCACGAACTAGCTTCAATATAAAGTCAACAGACAATGAATAAAAAAAAATCTCAATTACTCTGGTCCTTGTTGCTAACTGGCTGCTAGTACTTCGAGCGTCGTGGGCCGAATCTGGAACTGTAATGCACCGCACTAGCCGTTCATTTTCTTAGATATCGTGGCATGGCCGTTTTGTGATGGTCCACTGAACCTAAGGTTGGTCAGAACAACTGAATACCCGTGGATTTCTTCTTGGACAGTTTAATCCACCCTACGTCAGTTAATTTCTCAAGCTGGAATATATCTACGTGTTACTACATCGAGACACGACCGATGTCAGGCTGAGTATGTCGTATAGCCGCTTTCCAATTCTTTTTTTTTTTTTAATGACCACGTACAAGTAAAAGTTGGCCCGTAAAATAGTTCCGAGCATCCCTTGCGCGAATAAAATGAAGACAGAAATGTTGACTCTGTGAGAAGCCGGAAATGTTAGCCTGAGATCGTCAAATAAATGAACTGAAAACACGGTATAACTGTCATTATCATACTATAGCTCCGCACTCAGCACGTCACAAAGGCTGATGAACGGTGCCAAAGTTTACATCCGCATAGGTAAGTGCCCTAAGTTATCTAGTTCTACTGAGTGTTCCACGTGCTATTGTTGCCAAAAGCCCTCATCAAGGACCTGAGGACGAAGCATGCGGAACATCAGCCCATTTCGTTGAACACATCTTCAAGCTGGGGTTTTTTCTAATGAATATACCTTGAACAATGACTGGCTTCAATCTCTCGCGTACATGTGTCCCGGAAAGCAAGAATTGAAAACATAATTGGTGAAGGTCGTTGCTTTGTTAATTAATCCCTATCATGATTTCCTTAGTGTTTACCGCCTGTATAATATGTGCCCGCGTTCACAAAAAACTTTTACGCCAGAATCGTTCGTAAGAGCAAATTTAGGCCAATCCTGATGCTGGACATATAATTGGCTTAGGCGGCCGGCCAATGGCAACGCGTACTTACGAACTGAAAGCTTTGTGAAGTAGGAGTAGAAGGTGTTCATGTACATTAATTTGGAACACATCTTAAAGCATCCAAACCGGATAGCACAGCGGTTAGATTGTGGTCGCGCAATGTTTGGGTTGTTCTAATATGCACGTTTCACAGCCCCAGAGTAACAGGGAAGCAAAAATATTTGCCTAACAGTCCTCCACTACACAGGGACCAGAATAATCAGAAGAATAAGAATTGGCTGGGGTGCGTTTGGCAGGCATTCTCAGATCATGAACAGCAGGTTGCCATTATCCCTCAACATAAAAATATATAACAGCTGTGTCTTACTTGTACTCACGTACGGGGCAGAAATCTGGAGGCTTACGAAAAGGGCTCTGCTTAAGTTGAGGACGGCGCAACGAGCTATGGAAAGAAGAATGATAGGTGTAACATTAAGGGATAAGAAAAGAGCAGACTGGGTGAGGGAACAAACGCGAGTCAATGACATCTTAGTTGAAATCAAGAAAAAGAAATGGGGGGGGGGAGGGCATGGGCAGGACATGTAATGAGGGGGGAAGATAACCGATGATCATTAAGGGTTACGGACTGGATTCCAAGGGAAGGGAAGCGTAGCAGAGGGCGGCAGAAAGTTAGGTGGGCAGATGAGATTAAGAAGTTTGTAGGGACAACGTGGCCACAATTAGTACATGACCGGGGTAGTTGGAGATGTATGGAGAGGCCTTTGCCCTGCAGTGGGAGTAACCAGGCTGATGATGATGATGATGACACAGGGACCGAATTCACAAACTAGAAATAATTTTAAGGCATTAGGCTACCTGCACGCTTTCGCAGCCCATTCGTGTGACCATGATCCTAACATTTTTTTTCTCTTTGAGGGCGAGCTGTTCTCGGTGAAAAACTAACAGATAATATTTCGTAGTATTTTGTGTGAGTGGAATGGCTAGTGCACTACAATGGGATATACTCACAGTCTTTTGATTTCACATGAGAAGGTATACCCATACACAGTTCTACCTAGCATTTGCAGAAAACATATCCTTTCGCATTGCCCACGCATTGACTGCGACTCACACAGAACGGTAACTACTATAAAAATATGTATATGTATTCACGGACCTATCAGCAACATAGCAGAGTTCTTTCCACTACACTCAAACCACGCATCTCTGCAAATCTGTGTTGATGTCTTACATAACGTCTGACTCGAATCGCTTGGATATAGATACATAGGACGGGTCTCGCTTACACCATGCTCAGCGCGCACTAGGTTATCCACAACTATGTTTACAGGAATGTCATTGTGACAAAGAATGAACCCATCAAATAGGACTTAATTGGCTTATATCGTCTTTTTAAAGGCTTCCTGCACCTCGTATCGAGTAAAATATCGACCTTGTTCAGGCTGAAAGAGCCTGTGCTTGGCAGTGATGCTTGCAAACCTGTGAGCATTACCTGTCTGAGTGGGCATGGGGCTTTCATTGTCAACTTTTACTGTGCAATGCGGACATTATTATTATGTCAAGTTGTCCATGATTCCCCGGGGAAAAACTTGTATAACAGAATTATATGATCTAACGCCGGTGAGTGAAAACCAGAAGGGGAACTTTCATTCTTGCATGAGATATCTGCATGATTTGATCATTAACCTGCTCCGTTGGTTCAGTGGCTGTTGCATTCTGCTGCTGATCGTGAGATTGTGGATTCGATTCATGGCCTCTGCAGGCACATTTGCACGGGGGAGAAATGCAGAAACGTTCGTGTACCATGCTCTTGGTGCACGTAAAAAGACCTCATACGGCCAAAGGTAATCTCAAGAACCCCCGCTGTGGAGTCTCGCACAGCCAGCGAGTTGCTTTGAAACGTAGAAACTAGTGTAGCTTACGTTCTATATCTGAATATCTTTCAGCGTGCAAATCAAATATAAGCACCGGCTGACCTTATCGTGGCGATCGAAGACTATAGTCACTTCGCGAAAGTTTCTGACACTGACGTTGAATCATCTGGAACAAAGAGCAGCCTTGCAGTGAACTTGAATGCACTGGCAAATGATGGCTATATGGAGCAATGTCCGTGCAGTGTTCTATAGAGCATGTGTGCAACCACCAAATCTACCAATAAGTGCTTGCAAGAGAGGCTTACCGGTATGCAGAGTTGATAGACGAAACAAATGCTGCACATCATCGCGAATCGTTAAGAGTTAAAATCGTTGACGATATTCTGCAATTGTCATATAGCCTTCAGTCCCACGAGGGACACCAAATTGTCTGCAGCCGGTGGCCAGACTCTTCTGAGGTGCGCGATAAACTTTCTTCTTTTCGTCTCATCGCGCATACGCCTGCGTTAACTGAGAAAAATATTGCGAACGTTCATGAATTTTCTATTCATGAATCTTCTATTCACTTGCAGGAGTACAAAATTCTCAAGGTTAGAGGTGGTTATTTTATTACAAAGCATTGATTTATAAAAGTGGACAAAAACGTGGGTATTGCTATCATGGCTGCTTCTGGCAAAAAATAAAATGCTGCATCATCTGCATCATATTTCACTTGACTTGCGGGAATCGTAATGTACAGCAATGAATGAAGCGGGCCAATTTGAGCATCCGACTTTCAGCCCACTCTGCTAATGAAAAAGCACGCATGCTTCACGAAAACGAAAACGCGTGCTTGTTCCACATGTTCAAAAATCTAGTGAAATTTTAGCGAAACACATCGCAATGCTAAATCACTCGGAGCAGAATGTCTAGAAGGCCGCTCTGAGACTATTAAATTTCTTTTGTTGGCTACTGTATTTCGTATAAATGCACCGTGTTCGTTGCAACTTGCTTTTCCCGTTGTACAGCGCCTGAAGCAATACCATCAGCTTTCTTAAGCATGAAATGCTTATAGATGCCATTGCCACCATTCTTTTCGAAATGTATCGTGTGAATATTCTAGAAAAGTGTACTGACACAAAAATTTCGTACCTCCCTTTATCTGCTTTAATTGGTGGCCGCCGACTGTGTGGTCAAGGTATGAGGCTTTTACTCCTCGAGCGGGCTACAAATAAATAATTATATTATCTTTTAATGTGACGGATCAAATGTACGGAAGGACAGCAGCATTGTTTCGAACTTTAATCAGGCTTCACTGTGACATCATGAAAGTAAAGAGTTGGAGATCACGTGGAATCGCAAACGTCTGACGTGTTCGCGTCATTAAGCCGGGTGGTACATTAGCACACTTCTCACCACTGTTCGCAGACCACGCCACAACCATGTCACCGCCAGATGAGCATGCACCGTCAGAACGGCCATTCTTTCCTAATTCACTCCACTCTTCTATGCATTCGGCACGGGATAGAGCTTCTACCCTAGATACATGCTTTTCCCTGTTGCTTAGCTTTCGGCACGGCTACAATGAACGAAGTCTGTCCCAAAAGTTCGTGGAGTATGTTAAAAAAACAATTTCATAAACTTTCAGGTACATTCAATATGGTCACTGTCCCTGCGCATCCTCTCGCGTGGACTCAGTGCTCAATCTTTCTCCTATTTCTGTGTCTGTTCCCTTTCCATTACCCCCAGTGTAGGGTAGCAAACCGAGCGCTCGTCTGGCTGACCTTCCAGCCTTTCCTCTCTCTCTCTCTCTTTCTCAATGTGGTCACCTTCAATACAGTCCCGGTTAGACACAATACACTACAGTTCCACCTCTTCTGCCATTGTTCGGAGCACCCTTGGAAGTGCGCTTTTGTTGAGCGCTTCAGCAGCGACGTCGTTTCCTTTTTGAGTTGTCCCAACCCCGAAAAAGAAAAAGTCACAGGCGGCTAAATTTCGTGGGTAGGGAGGTGTTCCAGCGCAGTGTTAGAATTAGGTGCCAAAACCTAACGCGGTATAAATGCAGATTGCGCAAGGGCATTATCGGGGTGCAGAATCCAACGTCCCTCTCTCGACAAATTTAGTGGCACGCTGCGCGCAACTTCTACGAAGTCACAAAGAAGATCCCCCTCCCTGCATACAGTGCAGCGACCGCGCGAACACTAGTCATATCTTGTGGATATACCACCCTTCCCCTCATACACTTCCGTATTCCACCTCTTTATCCCTGCCACCAAACTCTGGGCGGCTGACTACAGCTACCACACATCATGAACAGGAATATCTGGAAGAGTACATATTATCATCCATCAAGCACGCTGACAGCGACGGCCTAGACTGAGGCCGCCTGCTCATTAATCCACTGAGCCACAATAAAGTTTGTTCTTTCTCTCTCAGACGCCTCAGGACCTTCACGTAGAAAGCTGCATTGACAGTCTGACCTTCCGGTACAAACTTGTGGTGCAGAATTCCATGAAATTAAAAAAAACCCCGATTAACATGATTGATTTTTACTTTATTCTTCCGCGCATTCTTTTTTTTTCTTTTTTTCACCTTAGCTATTTTTTTAACTCCATGCACTGCGACTTCAGCTCAATGTCGTATTCGTAAATCCAAGTTTCGTTGCCGGTGACGACCCTTTGCAAGAATTCATCGCTGTCATCAGAATTTTTCTAATCAATGCAACATTTTTTTCGTCGCAACGTTTGCTAAGGAATCGGCAGTTTCTGCACCATCGTGGCGCCAACTTTTTCATTTCCAAATTTTCAGTCAAAATCCGGTGAATGGAGGACTTTCAAAAACAAAGTGCTTCTGATATCATTCTGACAGTCATTCGCTGGTCACTCACCACAACAGAATGCACACAATGGGTGTTTTTATCTTCCCAGAGGCGTCCTGGGGCGGCTTGCACGAACATTTATTACTGAAAATCACGTTTTTAATAATGTGTTATTGAACGTTCCTTAGAATGCTCCAACTTCGTACCTAGGCTACAGGGACCGGGGGCCCCCAACTTCATGCAGCTGTCCCTAGATCGGCGGCCACTTCACAGACCGGTGGTGCGACAAAATCCCGATCAAAATACAGATGAAAAGCTAGGTATGCACGCATCTTCTGGCTAAACCACTGGCTCGCTCGCACTCAGATTTTGTAGTGGACACGTTGTAATACTGCAGTCGAGTGTAGTGCTTGCCTGTAGGCGACCGCTTACTGCAGGGTCTAGCAGAACGCGTTGAATTTGCTGTAACATATGTAAAAATCGCCGTCTGACAATGTGACACTGCGTCGCCTGACACTGTGAAGGTGAAACCATAGACAATGGGTGGAACGAGGCATGTGCATTGTTTTGCCGCTACAGCGACAGACGGCACTGTGGTTCGGTTCCCGCAATTTTTACACTTTCTACTTGGCAAAGAAATAGGCGACGTGTATTCCGATTTATGCTGAACAAGACACGCAATAGTGCATCCAAATGTGGCATTAAAATGCATGCACCACGAAATGTTTTCTTTCTTTGAAATCTGACCACGGAACGAGCAGTTTAGCAGAAAGAGTGATCACACGTTTAAGCAAAATAGTGTGTGATCTCAGCTATGGCACCTTGATTTTGCAGCAAAAGACGAAGACGAGAATAAGGGGAATAATTTTTTTTTTATTTGGAGGAGTCTACTTGAGGTACAATTACGCGCGGACAACTATCTTACACGAACATTACAGACGTAATATAAAGTTTGCGGCTCTTAAAAGAACATTCTGTCTTTCCGACATCCAACACTTATGCGATACTTACGATACTTACGCGCACCGTGCTCACGTAAAAGTGTTAGTTTCAACAAAACGAGTTTCCGAGACTGAGCGGCAGCGCGTTATCGCATCAATGCTCAGCACATCACAATGTGCGCGGTAGTCGATAATCTGCACATTGATGTTGCTTGTACAGGCAGAGTGCGCAGAACGCACGTTGCAGGGCAAACATGAATGCTACGTTAACGTATGACGCGTTTTGTCCCGTAGTTCGGTTCATCCTGATCATTATCTTTGGCCGTCTGTATACCATAAAATTATCTGCTTAACTTCGTGCTGCAGCTACCTTCCTCACTTAATTTAGGGCCAATACTGTTGGCGGATAAATGTCTGTAACGGCTATCTTAACTTTTATCGCCCGTACAATGCAAGGCCATCGGAATCAGAGCGCGCCTTTATTATAACCTGCATAAGAAGCGGGTCGTGCCGCGTTGTCGTGTCTTGTTCAGATGAGCCCCAGTGCACGATAACACAGACAATGAAAGTTGTTCCAATTTTCTGTTTTTGTGGTAGCAGACACCCGAAACGAACAAAAGAAACAAACAAAAAGAAAACGCGAAAGTACAAAGCAAGTAGGAGAGTGGTCATATTTTTGTTCTTAATGTAAAGGTTACGTAATTTTATTTGCTGTTTCTATTATACAGTAGTTATGACTGTCTGTATTTGAGCTCCTGGTAAAAAAAAAAGCAAGTCCAGACACCAAAAGAAACGTTTTCATCAACTGTAACACAGCCGTGCCTTGAACGCTGGCAATCTTTCATGACAAGTTAACTTCTTGATAACAAAATTGGGAGGAGGGATCTGTAACCCATTCAGACTGTCGAAAACAAATTATGTGCAGTTCAGCATAGACCGGGTCTTGTTTCTTCACTGTTATCGAACAGTCGGATCGAAGCAAGAACAAATCCCGACCTTGACCTGATATATTTAGGGTTCTTCGTTTTCGAGTAAAACACGGTAATTCCCAATTTTCGCATCCAGAACAAAATTTCTCACTATCGGTTAAACCCGATTTCTCTCCGAAGTATGCCCTTTCCTGAAGGATAATAATAGAAGCTGGTGTTACAAAACTACTTAATGCTGCTCACCTTTTGTGAGATATATCGGACGTACGATACTATTAAAATTATAATTGCATAAATGTGCTATATGCCTCTTTTTTCGCTTACGACTTAAACGATAATCGACATATACAAAAAATATAACATTAAACAGTTATGGCGTTGCACGTGCCAAATCATGATTTGATTATGAGGCACGCCGTAGTGGGGGACTCCGGAATAGTTTGGACCACAAGAGCCTCTAACGTGAACCTAAATCAAAGTACACGGGTGTTTTCTGCCCCATGCATCGAAGTGCGGCCGCTGTGTCAGGAATTCGATCGCGCGACCTCGTGCTTATCAGCCCAACACCACAGCCACTAAGCAACCACGGCGGGTTAAAAATGTAATATATTTAGCGCCTGTCGGCCTTTAATGAAAAAAAGCTTGTTGCTTCTTTAGTAGCTGTGCTTACACGAATAATACAATGGCGCATTGAATCTCATTTCGTGCACGTCACATACATTTGAATGGCGGTAATGTGCCAGGAAGCGAATAAACGCAGCTCGCTGAAGTTGTTCTACATTGTGAAGAACAGCTGCGACGCTAAGTAGATGTTTAACCAACTGCGTTGCGTTGAAAGAAGCGAGGCTGGTTCAACTAGTTTGTCTATTAATTTTGTTGCAAGGACGTATAATGGGAACCATGCGTAAAGCGGGTCGACAGCATAAAAGGTCGAAATGTCCGTCATATCCCTAGGATGAGCATATAAATGCTCTCAATGCATGTGATAATGTTGGTCAACAAGGGCTTGCAAGATAATAAAGACCATCATAACTGATGCGAAGCGTGCCCCGTGGGCAGTACATTCTCTGCTATCTTTCTTTGTTAAAAAAGTGCTGATAACAAAGTAAAAACGGAATTGACAGACCCCTATGTGTTTGTCGTTTTCGTTAAGGCGGCTTATTTCAAATGTAGTAATAATGCGTGGCAAGGAGGATCGGTCGAGATGAGTTCGTCAGATGATTTACGAGCATCTGTCATTGCCATGTCCCTGTGGGTGATTTCACTTGTTTGAATAGATCAGTTCCGTCCAAAACGAGACCATTGCCTGCCTTAATGGTATGTAAAGGGTACCAGAAAAATCCCGAACTTTGGGCTGCCAGACAAGGAAATCCCCGATTTCTCCCCAAGTTTTCTTGCGAAACAACAAAACCCTGTGTTTCTCTCCAGCTTTTATGTTTAAAGGGGCCCCAAACAACCTTTTATCGAAGTCGATCGAGAAATGCATTTGAACTTAAATTAGACTATTTCAGAAATACCTTACCGCAAAAAAAAGTACTTGAATGCGTTCATCAGAAGCGAAGTAATTGGCAAACAAACATCGCGTTAGCGGTGCTTCCGTTCCTTCTTCAAAGGCTACGGCTAGCGGGCCAGCCGTGTCCACAACGCTCCGCCTACCGAACGGCACCGTGGCGCGCAGTTCAAACTTGATTTTGGGTGTGCACGCAGACGCCACTATTTCCGATTTCGGAGCCTAGGGCGCGCCAAACGTGAGCCAAACACGGTTCTCCTCGGCGAGCCGCAGCGCGCGCAGCCAGCGGACGCATCGCGGCACCCTGCGGCGGCCGCGGTATCTACGCCACGCAGCAGACGCAACTGCAGTGCGTATGCGCCGCGTTGGCTTTGTGCACGACAGGGCTTGAGTGACGCTCGCGCTCGTTCGGTTCAGCCTGGCCGCGCCACTTGGGGCGGACCGGCTCTGTCCTGCACCAGCTTGACCTATCGATACGTAGCGAAGTCTGCAAAGGCGTCTAACCGGTTAGCGGCCTAGCTTTCGCGAGGTCTTACCTTAATTTTCGCGCGGTTCGAGGCTAGTTGAGTATTCAAAACTAGTCGAAATTAACGAGACCCGACGGCTACGACACCGATAAGCAGGGTGGCCATAGTTGATTAGAGTTGCCATAGGGTTGCGAAGTTGATTAATTAATTAAGACTAATTATGTAGTTAGGCGCAATGCAAAAAAAAAAGATAATCTGAGTAGCTCCAAGCGACGGCAAGCAACAGTAGCTTGGTTCTGTCCAGCTATGTGGCATTTATAGCATATTTTTAAATCTTGGTGCAGAATAGTTGGGACGCCCTCTATAAATAAAAGCGCATTGGTTGGGAATTATCATTTCAGCTCATGAAAAATGTAGCAGTATTAGCTCACTCGTTAGTATCTATTCGCAACTTCTTTACTTTTTTACTTTAAACCGACACTAAAGGACTAGTTTGTTCTCAGCATACGGAGATAGGTAAACCTGCTAAGGTCAACATGAATGGCTGTAAGGGCTTTCCCCAACCTGATTCTGACAGGCATTCTGATGTATGACGTTTGAACGGCCCTTCTCCTATTATAGATACTCGTTTTCACACAATGCCTGCGCCAAAGCATTGCGGCTTCGTCGGTTTTAATTTTTTTTACACGCAATAACCAAGAGATAATATTGACAATATTGCCATGTCTCTTATTCGACTTGCCAGGGGCGAATTATTATTTAAAGGGGGAAAACTTTTACCAGCATTTACCGAAATATTACTTTTACACCGCGTTTATTTGTGTATAAAATGTTACTTTCTTATTTCAAGCACCGACACATATGTTACGCAGAGCTGTCTGTTCTTGCTCTTTAAAGATGGCTTCACTGCGGCAATATCTAGTGCTGTGGGGAAGCTGTCGCGAACGACGAAATCGGGCAGCTGTTGCAACTGCGGTAACATCATTCCATATGTGAGGGTAATTAGCTTACTGGCGACCTTGAAAGTTTTGTTGACTCGCGCGCCGCCTTCGCATTTCCATTATGATGCACTCCTGAGAAAATATTCTCTCGAAAATCTCGCTAGGATGTGGTGACAACGTGTCGCCTCACATAGGATTGGAGCACGCATCTCTGCGATAAAAGCAGTTCCCGTCGTTTTCAATGTGCACCGTAATAAAAAGGAAATCGATGAAGCTCCAGTTGTACGTCTCCGCTAAGAAAACACGAACCAGGGATGCAACCGGTGCCTATCTTCTGTGTAGACTGCGCGTTTCTTTATGTTCGGCATCTATATTTTGTAACCGTGGGAAATCGGGAAATATTTATTTATTCAAATTTGTGGAAGAAAATCTTTTAAGGAATTACTATAAAATTATGCTGCTTTCCTGGTTATTTTTATCGGTGAAATCAAAACAAACGGTGCTGGAATTCACTGAAATGTAAAATAAGTTTTCTAAAGCAAACTACTATAGACAGGCTTTATGCAGCAAATATTCACCTACAACTAGCATGATTCCCACATATACGTTAGACTAACCGTGCCTGTGCACGCGTCTAGAGAGAAAGAGCGTTCTGTCAATGTTGTAGTTGGGTTTTTTAATGTAGGTGAACGTAAGTAGGGTGCGATATAATGTTTTGTGGACTCGTTTCTGGCATCTGTTGTTCGAATTCGTTCTCAAGAGAAGCCACGTCTGAGGTTCACAAAATCTTGAATGGTTCCAGTTATGACAAAATTAGATATTAAGACATTGTGAAAATTGATTCACCATAGCGGATAATGTTAATGTCGCCAACTTAATTTCTTCTTGTTGGTAAACGTCGTGCGTCATGCCAATGTGGTGGATATTTTCGTGTAACTCTTCAAAGCAAACCGCACTGTCGCTGCTACGCTGTTCAATAGCAGTGAAAGTAAGTTCATTCGGTGGTGTTTTGTGGTCAGTTATCATTGAAAATTAGCATAAGCTTAACATTCACAAGGGTATCACAGTGTAGCAACAGAACAGTGCCACTCTGTTCTGATTGCCGGCATTTGTAAGGGTGGCTGAAGCACATGGCTTCGGATCCTGACTTGGGATTTAAGAAGGACATATTGTGTGGCACTCAGGTGTGAGTGCATCTTGGGGGAGGCGGCTTTTAGGGATGAATTCGGTTAAACCACAAAGTGAGGTAACCTCGTTTGACTCAAAAGATTGGAACAATGGTATTTTACTTACAATTGTGAAACTTAGGTAAAACTGTTGCCAAGTTTAATTAAAGAGAGGTGGCATGGAATGGGCATGACCGGGATGTAGTCAGAAATCAGATATTTAAGCTATATACACATTTTATTCCTTGTTTTGATGCTTTTCATTTACCACTCCGGGCTCTTTGAAAAATACTTGCCTTTTGCAGCGCCCCATTTTCTGCTTTTAATTGTAATGTTGTAATTTCTCTCCTTTTAGACGGAAGTTCAGCGTGATATTAGTTGAGACAGAAATTAAGCCGGGGTTCGAGCTGCGATTATGAGACTTTTCACAACACTCCACTGGCGTATTGCCTGAAAAGGACAGAAGAAAAGTCACATTCGACGAGCTCAAAGAAGTTATGCCAGTCGTAACGAGTACCTTGTTCTAGGTGTTGCTGTTTGGATGACAAATCGATACATATTGATCAAATCCGGTGAAATAGATGAAAATGTCAGACTGTTGTAAGCCCACAAGGTATTACTATACAGGGTGTCCCAACCATAGTGAACCAAGATTTAAATATACGCAAATGCTATGTAGCTAGACAGAACCGAGGTAATGTTGTTTGACGTTGCTTGGAGATACTCAAACTATTTGTTCATTCCGCCTAATTACATAATTAGTCTTGTGCGACCATCTGTGACTATTAATGCAATTTCTGTAAGACCACACACGTCAGCGAACTCACCGCAATTTCCTTCTTTCCTTCCCTCCTCTCTCTCCCTGTTATCTTTGTTTTCCCCCTTTCCCATTCCCCCGGTGCAGGGTAGCCAACCGGAGGTTATTCTGGTTAACCTCCCTGCCTTCTACTTATCTCTTTCCCTCCCTCCTCCTTAATCAATTAATCCACTTCTCAAATATTATAATTAGATGGAAAGTTTCAATGAGAAAATTGTAGAGCAACATGAACAACTCCCCATACAGCTTTCTGTTGCTCAATACGTGCTACATAAACGTATTTTTCCGAGCATGAAAGAAGCCCGCGAATGAATACACGCAAAGTGCCTCAAACGGCCACTCGCGTGGCAATGCAGCGTTTCATCTATTCTCTACAACGAAATCGAAGTGCGTTGGGTTTCTCCACATGCTGCGCCGGCAGCTTCGTCCACACTTTCATTGCCGATAAGATCGCAGTGTCCCCATACCACTTAATTACGTTGCAACGTCCGTCAACTACTCGAAGGTAACGTATTCCAATCCCTGACACCAGTTGTTCATGTCCAATGGAAGTATCCCCAAAAGTATTCAGTGGAGAATGCTGCAACAGGCTCTGGCAATGGTGCAAGTAAACGTGCCTAGCATGACACGGCGTGAACGCGCTCCCATTCGATGGTCGAGGAATGCGTTCCGCTATTGAACTGGTCGAATTGAGTGCACTAAAATAAGGTTATCACTGAAACGAGCGTGTGTTTCAGTCGTTTAGAAAAATCATATTTTATCAAAATATAATTTTGGCGCAAACAGCATTTATTAGTATGTCGTCCTAAGGTATAAGACAGCTCAGTAACCGTACACAATCGATTTTCATATCGGTCCTTATCACTGACTAGTGCATCAAGAAACTAAAAAAAAAGCTTTTTTTTTAATTACCACTGTTAGGGTAACCATCTCCTCACGTTTGGTGTGGTCAAAACTGGTTTCGTTTGCGTAAACACAGGGGTCATAAGACGTAGCATCGTGTGGCAGGTTGTCATGTCGACGCTGCATCCTGGATTTTTGCGTCATTTCGCGCTATTAGAAACGCACTTCACGGTTACTTTTCGTTGTCTGTGACGATACAACGACCCATACGGATCAGTGTCAATTTTATCAAAAATCTGGCAACAACAATTTGGTAAACCACTTTCGTACAGTTCCGCATGTGTCTCCTTGCATTATATCAGATGTGAATATGTTACGTAATCGCTTCCTAGTTAATTTTGAGAAGGATTAAAGGAAATGTGTAATATAACGTAGAAAGGGTCTCGGGATTGAGAATATAGTTTTTCTTTTTTTTTTAATTTAATAATGTTTCCAAAAATGCCTTGTAACATGTACCGAAATTCTACTATTTATATGGACTAAAATAGGGGCTTTATTTGTACGAGAAATCAAAACGCGCAAACTAATAATGACAAAACTTTTGATAATTATCATTTAAATTAAATTCGTTACGGCAGGGATTGCAACTAATTGTAGCCGATGAGTTCGCAAAGCATATGCACTTCGAATAAATTCGTGGAATTCGACGAGCTTCGAGATATGCGTTCCAAAAATATAAAATATACGACGGAATACATTGGTGCTCCAGTTCTTTATGCTCTTGACTAATTACCTTATAGCACATATTGCAATTCACAAATTCAAGCGGGTGAGACTGAAAGGCACATCCACTTGAAAATAATTGTGTGGGTGACACAATTTACGAGATATGCACCTTCAAACATACATTGAAAAATACATTGTCTTTCCACTTACTTTCCTAACAAAACGCCGTTTTATGCATTGAAGCACAAAAGTAACTGGAACGCCAATGCATTTCCCCGCAAAGTTCGGCAATTAATATCTCTAAACTGGTGTCATCCTGTGAGCTCGTTGCAAGTGGATCCGCCTTGCGAACTCCCCGGCTAGAATTTGTAAATTGCAATATGTAAATTGCCACAAGGTGATTAGTTAAAAACTTAATTAGTGCATTTTGTTAATAATCGATTATGCATTTCAATTTATTTGTGCAAGTAATGTCCGCTTCTTTGAGTATACCAGCTCACGGACTAGCATCCGACCTTTAGACTAGTCGTTAATAGCGCAACGCCGTAGAAGTGTTTCAAAGAATCACCGAGAGCACGAACTCGAACCGGACCCATGCAGCGGCAATGTGGCTTAGATTAAGCCAAGCGGACGACATCGGCTGTGCGTCAGCGCTCAGTCAAAAAATGCGTGACACATGCTGCACTGGCATCGCCCGGGTGTTTTCGGCACCAGTGGCTGTGAACCACGCGTGAATCGAGCAGAACTGAAGATGCAGTATTCTGCATATCGCTTGTACTGCGAAGGAAATTGAGAAAGTGGGCTTCTCCTCAGGGGAGCCGTTATTGTGGAGAAACATGACCCGAAGGCATCTCTTGTAGACTGGAAGATACCCTCGACAGCATGGATCGCATGGACAGGTTGCCGCCTAAAAGGCACTTTTACGATCACCGTCCAGCACAGTACCTCGTATCCAGATGTGACAACCTTATTCAATTACGCAAATATGATTCCAGCGTGTCCTATTTTTAGTTATTTACATTTCTCAATATCCACTTAATGGCATGACAAACGCTTAGGCTATATCGCGCAGCTTTGTTCACCACGTAGGATATACGCATTTCTTTTTGCGTTTATGTTTATATCGCTGACGCAAGACGTGCAATATTGCATTATTTTCAAAGAGCTCCAAAGGGACGCACAACCTCAAGAAATGAGTATATTTTAGTACGCGATACACTCAAATAGATAACTGAAGAGAAACAAAACTGGAGCATATTGTGGTTTAATAGAGTGTAACTATACATTGCATTACCTGGAAAAAGAATCCTTTGACGTCGACATACGAGCAAGAAGTCACATGCATGTATAGTATACAAGCGCTAACCCACATCGGGAATATGTTGCCAAAAGCACATTAGGAATCTTGTGGCATTCATTCCCGGAGTAGTGTACAGGAGCCCTCTTTCCTTTCGACATATGTACATTGTACAACCAGGGAGCTGCGCAAATATGTGCAGTACGCGTCATGGAACAAAGAAATTCATTGCGTAGCGCGTCATTATCTCATCTTGCGTTACATTGCAAATAATTCCCGTGCCATCGGTTAGTGGAACACTCTGCCATTTTTTTTATACCCCCCGACCAGCTGCTGTAGTGACTCAGTGGCAATGGCGTTCTACTGCAGGGCACGAGGTCGCAGATTCGATTCCCGGCTGCAGCTTTGCACAAACGCTCGCGTAACTAGATCAAGGCGCACGTCAAAGAAACCCAGGTGGTCACCGAAATTATTCCGAAGCTCTCCACTACGGTGTCTCTTAGGACCCCCCCCCCCCCCTCCCCTCCCCCCCCCATTCTTGTTCTGGGACGCCAAACCCCATGAATCACTTCGACCAGACCACGCGAGAAATATCTGAAGCACATCACATTGCCAAGAACGCTGGTCCTTCTCGGGAGCCAAGGGGCCATTTCACTTCTTGATAAAGAGTTCAACCACATTCACCATCGTCATCAGTGTTTATACATGTGCCGGTGTTGCTAGATTTGTTACCTCATGTGACATACGAAATTTCGCTGTGCATATTTTGCTCATGTGGAATAAAGGTCATTTCTGAGAAAGTGATGTTATGTTTTTTTTCTCTGGTCTGTCGTCGTCATGTTTTTAATGTTTTCATTAATAAATTATCAACCAGCAAAATCATCCATCCTACGGCAAGGGGCATTTTACGTTTTTTTTTTCTTTAGAAGCGCTGCAGATAGTGGGGTGGCGTGCCAAGCGCGTCGCAAAATGCAACGTCTGGCAACGTCGCAAATGCACCGTACTGGGGATTGTACAGGGTGTTTCAGCGAACACTTTCAAAATTAAAGAAAAAATTGGCAGTGGCTTAGCTCGGCTATGCCAGGATATAAGTAGCGAAAGCTAAGGCATAGCATGGTTAGCCTTGGTTAATCTTGATTGCAATTCCAGGTTAGTCTGGTTGTCTAGCTATGTTGCGGCGTTTAGCCAGTCGTTCGGCGCGCTGTTCGTCTGTTTCCTGGGCGATTCGTTTCCTCTTCATCTCGTTCAGATGTCGATTGCAGGCCTCCTCCTGCTTATCAGAATTGTCGCCGTCCATACTGCCACCTCAACTGTGGTTGCGACGCACGCGAGCTCTCCTTTTCAATCCTCCGACATGTTATCAAGCATGCAACGCAGCTGGCGAGCGCAACGACGAGGAATGCGGTGTGACGTCATACCAAACGGCGGAGGGCGAAAGGCGCTGCGCAGCGGCGGAACACCTGTGGCTCGGTGCTACTAGTGGCGCATGCGCAGTAGTGACTAGGGAGCGATAGAGAGAGAGAGAAATATCCGCGGCGAGGCCCGCGTTGTGACGTCATGTGCCTCCTCGGAGCACCGCCACGGCGAAATCGTAAGTGCGCGAGGCCAGTAAAGCTTTCGCTTTAAAATGTTTCTTGCAGATATCACAATTCTGCTCCATGACCTGGCCTACTAGAAGAGGCGGACATGACTTCCACAAAAAATTGAAATGCATAATCTACTAATCAACACAAATTCACTAATTAAATTTTGAACCAATTACCTTATAGCACGTATTGCAATTTACAAATTCTAGCGGGTGAGAGGGAAAGGCATATCCATTCGAAAATAATTGTATGGATGACACCATTCATGACATGCGCCGTCAAACTTGCGGTAAGCATACATATGTGCCACAAGGTAATTAGTTAAAATAGAATTATTTATGCTTTCGTTAATTACTCCAAATGAATTTTAATTTTTTTGTGAAAGCAATTGCCACCTCTTCGAGTAGGCCAGCTAATGAACTAGAACTTTGCTATCTGCTACAGGCACCTTAAAAAAAGTTGAAAGTGCTCGCTGAAACACCCGACATTCTCAGCGAAGGCGTCTGAGTAATGACGAATGGTTTTTCCGATCAAAAAGCATTGGGGATTCGCCCGTTGATTGTTAGGCATTCCAAAAGCCCTGGGACAGTGAACCGAACTCGGAAAGCTTTGTGTTCGTAAGTGCTCTCTGCCACTGACCGGCCGCGCACTCTAATGATATGTCTGTCATCGCCATTGGCTGGCGTCTGCTTTTACGGACAGTCAGCGTAAGTACTTCTTTTCTTGTGTGTTTGAGTGCGAGGGGCCTGTTTTCACAAAGCAGTTCACATGCTAGAGTTCTACGTACCAAGACGTGTTCTCCAGTCTTGGTAGCGAAAGCGTTATCAATGAACGCAGCTGGTAAGTAGATGGCATTCTTGAAAACTAAGAGCTTTGTGGATTGGTTCTAGGGGGCCGAAAATTCCTCCTTGCATAATGCTGCGCTCAGCTTGGACCCTCAGTCCGAAGGAAGATTTTATGGGAAAATATAGGTGGAAATCCATCGTATGTCTCCACAAGTTTGGAGATGCATATCTCGAAACTGGTACTGGTCTCATGATTCCTAATTAGTGGACAGGCTTCAACGTTTCAGTCGCACCGTGTGTACTGGAATTACTACTTTATATGTTAACTAGGGAAACCTTGCTAATTAGCTTCATTATCGTAGATAATCACATAGTTTCTGATGTCTGCTGCTGCTGTGAATATTAGCCGCCATCATGTTTTCAGTCTCCTATTTATAATAATCGTAGTCACTCATCGCTGAAACAACCAGCATATGTATAACGCAATAGTTAATCCTGACGAAAGGCGGTCAATGTCAAATTGAGGGGCTGATGAAAGCGCCTGGCACGTTCAGAAATTTTCTTAACAAATGTTCTAATATCATGAAACGGTAGCTCGTTCCACATGTCAGTACTACAAAAGGTGTCAGTTTTTCTAGGGACCTAGGGGGTTTTAGGACGTTTAACTCCTGTAGTGAGAAGGATTGCGTCA
>NC_134568.1:283254335-283260253 GCF_050947875.1 Dermacentor variabilis
GTGAAGAAGAAAAAAAAACAGCTTGGGGCGCCGCGAACGAGAAACCGTTTCGTCCCCTATAGCCTAACCAATACGGGCGACACCACACACACAAAAAAAGAAAATAATAAGTAAAGTAGTACAATGCCCACACTATTTTGCGCCATGGAACCTTCGATCGGGTTGGTAAGAAAACCGCGCCGCACTTATAATTATTATCTGTTTCGTGAGCACTTCCCTTAAGTTTGTAGACAAAAAATAAGTTTACAGAGATCATCATCATCATCGTCGTCGTCGTCGTCGTCGTCATCATCATCATCATCATCATCATCATCATCAGCCTGATTACGCCCACTGCAGGGCAAAGGCCTCTCCCATACTTCTCCAACTACCCCGGTCATGTACAGCCGCCCTGATTTTTAATAATATAGCGCGAGCGTCGACTGAACTGCTGGTGAGCGCCTTATAACGGCGATAAGCGTGGAATAAGGCGAGAGTTCGCGCACGAGCCTTGTTGCCTTGTTGCACTCGCCTTGTTGCACGCTCTTGTTGCACGCTTATCGCCGTTATAAGGCGCTCACCAGCAGTTCAGTCGACGCTCGCGCTATATTATTAAAAATCAGGGCGGCTGTACTAATTGTGGCCATGTTGTCCCGGCAAACTTCTTAATCTCATCCGCCCACCTAACTTTCTGCCGCCTCCTGCTACGCTTCCCTCCTCTTGGAATCCAGTCCGTAACCCTTAATGACCATCGGTTATCTTCCCTCCTCATTGCATGTCCTGCCCATGCCCCCATTTCTTTTTCTTGATTTCAACTAAGATGTCATTAACTCGCGCATCTTCCCTCATCAAATCTGCTCTTTTTTTATCCCTTAACGTTACACCCATCATTCTTCGTTCCATAGCTCGTTACTTCATCCTCAGTTTAAGTAGAACCCTTTTCGTAAGCCTCCAGGTTTCTGCCCCGTACGTGAGTACTGGTAAGACACAGCTGTTATACAGCTGTTGTACACAGTGTTATTCACAAATATGTACTCTGAAACATTCAATATCCGGCTGTAATGAAAATCGGTGTCCCTTTCACGCGCAGAGAGCCCGAGAGACTCCGGCAGAGAGCCCGAGAGACTCCGGCATTCCGCCGCATTCCGATGGACGCTCTGATGGAAAAGCAAAAATACACAAAAACCAACGAGCTGCCGGAAGTCGGGGGGGGGGGGGAGATCGATCGACGCGATGCCTGGTGAGCGCGCGAGGCGCTCCCGCCACTTCCGACGGCGATTTTCGCCGGGCGGCGTTTTTCCGATCGGACCGGGTAGCCAGCTGGAGTCGAATTTTTGGACGCCTAGGGTCGAACGTTTGTTGCCGGGCGTATTTCGTCGCCTGGATGCCGGTTTTCCGCTCCATGTATCCCGCACTTAAAGGGAAGCAGAAGAGTCTGTCGAATTCCATAAGACACTCATTACGGATGCGGGAACCTTATAAACCATGAAGGTAAAATTGGGGGGGGGGGATTTTTCAACTAGGAGCGACGCAATCGTCGGTTAAAATTGCGCTGTAGCTCCGCCCCCCGTCGAGCGCCGCGCGCTGCTGCTGACGCTGACGATGCGAGCGGAGACCGGAAACCGCGGCTTAGTGACGTCAACACTGGTGTTCCGCTCCTTCGCAGTCTCCGCGACCGTGCCTGACCGGGCTTATTTCTGCGTGCGTGCCGTCCTAATCTGCATCGCTCGACCCTACATTCCTTTATTTCTGTGTATATAGGAGGGATAGTTGACGTGCGCAGCATCAATTGAACTTGTAGGCCGATCATGCCGGCGTTCTGTGCAGCCTAAGCTTGCACGAACACCAGCGGCCGCGACGATGTTCCGATGTTCCATTAGTTCCTGCAAGACAAGAAGCTTTCAGCTAAGTGGGAGGCTGCTGTGAAGCGAAACAACTTCAAGCGCTCAAGAACAAGTGGTTGTGCTCTAACTACTTCTGTGACGATTACTACCGGAGTTTATCAATAATGCGTGCTTTGGGTTCTCCTAAAAAAATAGTTAGCACGCTGAACGGAAGGTGCATGTTTATCGCCCACCCTTGACGCAGGTTTCATCGCCAAGCGCCGCGAATTTTCTATTCGCACGTGTGTTGTGAAACAGCCGGCATGCAGGTACCATAACGCAGTGCAAGCGTAAAGTTTGCATGTGTTGGAAAGCCTGCTCACGCCAAGACGCTGCGCTCCCCCTTCTCCCGTACACATAAGAAACCGACCATCTCACGTAGCCGACGGAATTCGCCGGTTACGAGTAGCGTGCGGATGGCGCGCTGATGAAGGTTCTATACTACACATGCTACAACAGCCGGTAAACTTTTGCCGCGTTTAAACCGTATGTGTAGATTGCCGACACCTTTGGGGCAGCGCACAAATGCTGAAGATCGCATCACCGCTTACGTTCTACGAGGAGGCATGCAGGAACATAACACTACAGTTGTTTGCCCGGAAACGTACTCACTGGAACACTGAATGCAGCTTAGCAAAAAACATACTCGCCAAAGAACATTTCCAACACAAGGAGATGCTAACACTTCACCTTCGTTCGCGTGGAAAGCAGTGCTTGCACCAGCATTTCTTGCTTCTTGGAGAGGCCGGCTCTTCGCAATCGGCTCGTACATGTAGTATGTACAAGTATGTACGTACGTGTAGTATGTACAAGTATAAACCCCTTACAAGTGATCTTGCACGCGACAGCGACAGCGCTACAAGCGAGGCGATGGCTGTCGCGTTGACTCGTCGTCTGCAAGCCGAACTCCACGCGAGCGACGGCTTTGAACGACTTCCCGGTATGAGGGCAGCAATATACGCGCCGAAACTAGCGTGACGCATGCTTTATCAATTTAAGTTGATGTATTTTACTGAAGAAGGAGCATAAAATATTTCTGAAGGTCTTGCACTAGGTTCTTATTCTTGCACGTGTAAAATTCAATAGTTTCCTCGTTCCGTGCGACAAACAGCAGTATTTGAGTTATGTGCATCCAGTTTCGGCTTCGCACAATTGGCTAGTCGCTCATAGCATTTCCGGGCGACGAGCGACGAGTTCTAGATTTCTAGAAACGAGCGATCGAGCGACAACACCGAGCGATTTGTTCAAGCGACGGCCCGTTTTGTCGCTCGAAGCCGTCGCCCGTCACCGTCGCGCGCAAAATCGCTCTCGTAGAGTTTGGACTTAACGCCGAACTCCTCAGAGAAACGCAAGCTCTCGAAAATTTCCATGACCGTCTCAGCAAAACAGCACCAAACTACGTTGCACCGTGCTTCGTGTGTAGCGGCAGCAGTCGGTCCGCACGAACACCATTGTTGACGTCACGAGGCGCCCGACCAATCACAGGCGGAAACGAGGCGCGCGAGCTGGGCGTGTCTGCTGCTGCACTTTTCGTCGAAATAAAATATGTTTGCGCTTTCTATCGCTCAATTTCGATGCGATATTCGAATTCAGAGGGTTGAAAACCACGGCGTACTGCTCTTGACTCATTTTTTTCTGGAAAAGCTTTCAGCTTCCCTTTAAAGGATGTATTGACGCTTCACTTAAGCTCGTATCGAATTACTAGAAAAGAGTTCTTCGGAAACTGCTAACTGAAACACCAATGTATTTTTCATCATCATCAGCCTATTTTATGTCCACTGCAGGACGAAGGCCTCTCCCTACGATCTCCAATTACCCTTGTCCTGCGCCAACCGATTCCAGCTAGTGCCTGCAAATTTCTTAATTTCATCACCCCACCTAGTGTTCTGCCGTCCTCGACTGCGTTTCCCTTCTCTTGACACCCATTCTGTCACCCTAATGACCCAACGGTTATCTAACCGGCACATTATATGACCTGCCCAGCTCCATTTCTTCCTCTTAATGTCATTTAGAATATCGCTTATCCCTGTTTCCTCTCTGATCCACACCGCTCTCTTCTTTTCTTTTAACGTTACGCCTAATATTCTTCGTTCCATCGCTTTTTGCGCGGTCCTTAAGTTGTTTTCGAGCGTCTTTGTGAGTCTCCAAGTTTCTGCCCCATATGTCAGCACAGGTAAAATGCATTCATTGTGCATCTCTCTTTTTAATGATTATGGTAAGCTTCCAGTCAGGATCTTACAGTCTGCCGAACGCGCTCCCACCCATTTTTATTCTTCTGTAAATTTCCTTCTCATGTTTAGGATCCCGTGTGACAAATTGACCTAGGTAAACGTACTCCTTCACGGACTCTAGAGGCTGACTGGGGATCCCGAACTCTTGTTCCCTTGCCCGGCTATTGGTCATTATGTTTGTCTTCTGCATATTAATCTTCAACCCCACTATTATACTATCTATGTTAAGCTCCTCATTCATTTGTTGTAACTCGTCCCCAGTGTTGCTGAACAGAACAATGTCATCTGCAAATCGAAGGCTGCTGAGATATTCGCCGTTGATCCTTACTCATAAAAATTAAGCCTTTCCAGCTTAAGTTAATAGCTTGAATACTTCATCCAAGCACGCAGTGAATAGCATTGGAGAGATTGTGTTTCCTTCTCTGACCCCTTTCTTTATAGGTATCTACCTACTTTTCCTGTGGAGAATTAAGTTAGCTGTGGAATCTCTGTAGATACTTTCCATGCAAAATATTTACGTAAGCGTCCTGTACTCCTTGATTATGTAATGCCTCTTTGACTGCTGGTATCTCTACTGAATCAAATACCTTTTTGTAATCTATGAAAGCCACATAGAGAGGCTGATTGTGCTCTGCGTATTTCTCGATTACCTGAATAATGACATGGGTGTGATCCATCGTAGAGTATCCCTTCCTGAAGCCAGCCTGTTCCCTTGGTTGACTAAAGTCCAGTGTTGCCCTTATTCTATTGGAGATTATCTTGGTGAATATTTTATATAATACTGGAAGTAAACTAATGGGCCTATAATTTTCCATTCTTTAACGTCATCCTTTTTGTGGATTAGTATAATGTTGGCATTCTTCCAGTTCGCTAGGGCCCTTGAAGTCGATATAGACAGTTCGTATAAAGGGTCGCTAGTTTTTCAAGCATTATTTCTTCTCCATCTTTGATTAAATCGACTGGTAGTCCATCTTCTCCTGCCAGTTTTCCCCGTTTCATGTCTTGTAAGGCCCTTCTAACTTCATTGCTAGTTATAGAAGGAGCCTCTCTAACTTATTCTTTACTACTTCGAATGGAGGTATTGTGGCTGCTTTGGGTACTGTACGGGTCAGTATAGAATAATTTCCACTGATTTTACTATATATATCTTCGAGATTGCTGATGATATTAGCCTGCTTATCGTTCAGTGCATACATGTTCGTTTGTCCGATGCCAAGTTTTCTTCTCACTGATTTCAGGCTGCGTATATTTTTTACTGTTTCCTCAGTCTTTCTCACGTTATAATTTCGAATATCCCGTATTTTCTCCTTGTTGATTAGTTTTGACAGTTAAGTTAATTCTATCTGATCTCTTGAATTGGGCATTTTCACTCTTTGTCGTTTCTTGATAGGGTCCTTTGTTACTTGGGAGAGCTTACCTGCTGGTTGCCTTGGTGCCTTACCTCCCACTTCAATTGCTGCTTCTGAAGAAGCCTAGTTACGGTTTCATTCATTGCCCCCTATGTCATCTTATCTCTCTATTCTAAGGCTGCAAATTTTTTTGCAAGTGCCAAACTGATTTGGTCTGCTCTTACCCGTACAGCGTCTAGGTTGGCCTGTTTCTTCTTGACCAATTTTACTCTTTCTCTCTTAAAATGGAGGTGAATTCTAGCCCTCACTAATCTATTATCACTGCACTTCACCCTACCTAACATTTCCACATCCTGCACTATGCTGTGATCGGCAGAAAGTATGAAATCAATTTCATTTCTTGTTTCACCATTAAGGCTTTTCCAGGTCCACTTTTTGTTGCAACGCTTCCTGAAGAAGGTGTTGATTATTTGCAG